>NC_079510.1:35926770-36226239 GCF_030052815.1 Hevea brasiliensis | reverse complement strand
TGCGTTAGCTATATCGATCGCTATACCATTTTATCCCCCTTGTCCATATCTATTCACAGGATTTTTTTTTCCCTATACACCCAACACAAGGAGATTTCTCCTCGTTAGTTCATATTTATGATGTAAATGTACTGTATGTAACAAATATAGACTTTGAGCAGTTGTACTTATCGAAAAATATTTCAAATTCACAGTTCAAAATTTACTTTAAAACCTTTGCTCTGATACCACTAAAACATGTCACACCCTACTCCTCGTAAGATGCAACATGCTCCCGTAGTACACCTAATGAATTACCGTACTTCACCTACCGGTAACCCATTAAATATACTACAAGGGATTTTAAAACAATTTCTTATTATTGATAAGTGGTGAGCATTTTCTAATAGGTATTAAAATCATTTATTCGAAGTTGAAACTAGTTAAAATTTTTGGCCCATTTTATTTTTCCGCAAATTTTATAAAAATTTCAGCAGAGTGCCGTTTGTATTTTGAGAAAACAGTTCTGCAAATTCCTGCAAAAAGCACTTCTAATAACTTTTCTCAACAACTTCTTCAAAAGTCACAGTCATCTCAATCAATCTCAACACATTTATCAATTTCCAAAATTCAAATTCACCATTTCCAATATCCAACAATTATCAAAATACCATTAATGAATTTGATTCAATTTAAAATAAAATACTATCAATCATATTTCATTAATAACAAAATAATTTATATATACATCATACTAGAAATTTACATTAAGAAAATCTAAACTAAAATTTATTACAACTTTATACAAACTTTGTACAAGCTGCTCAAGACCGATTTTATATATCCATATAATTACGTGCAATACATACATCAAAATGAATATTTACAGTCAGGGTATAAATTATACCCGACAACTTTAAGCAAGTAGCTCCCCTGTCCTCAGCAGCTCAATCTGCTGCTCCTCTAGTCTCTATATCTCATGACAAAGATACAAAGCTATCATTGAGTGGTGAACTTCGATGGTGCACAAACTAATAACTTAAAACTTAATACAAATTATTCTTAACAATTCATAATGAATAAAAATTTAAAATTTCTAAATTCTTCAAAATCCATGACATACAAAAATCATTATTTTCATTCATGCAAATTATTCATTTGAATAATATTTTGATCAATTAATAACTATTTATTTACATTTCTTTTAAATTCCGAAACAATACAAAAATATTTCGAATCACTAACAAATTATTTATTTCAATCACAATTTATCAAATTATGCATAATTTAAAGGGCGTTGCCAACAATTCACACAGTTTATCCCATGGCCCAAAATTCAAATAGATGCCGTGTTGTACACCACAACATTTCACATTCTCCCAATAACCGAGGCTAAAAGGGAGAAACAAAGACTAACTAGTATATATGAGTACTCATTCAAATTCTTCCCCAACTGGCAAGCCAGAGAGGAAGTAACTCGCCCCATCTAGTGGAGGAGATATCTCACTAGACAAGCTAATGAGAATTCACAACAAATTTTGCCATGTCAACTGTGGTTTCAAATCATATTCAAAACAATTTTTAATCACAAAGTGTTCACAAATCAACATATTTAATCATCATAAATTCATCCTCAAGGTTGACAACACATCAAACTTAAAATTTACAATCCTCAAAACAATGCAATAAATCCTTAAATGCATAAGAAAATTTATATTCAAATTGTACAATTTCATTCGATAAGTTAAAATTCTCAACACAACAAAAATCATAAATCGTACAATAAATTTATTTCAAATCAATTTGGAATTGAAAAATAACAAAAGAGTTAGTTGTGCACAAACCTTAAACGAGTCGCCTCTTGGCCTTGACTCGATTTCTCGGGTTCTTTCCCGGTATTCTTTTCCACTGAAATACACAGTTTCACAGTGTTTCAGTATCATAACTCATCATTAATCCAAAAATAAATTCAAATTCTTTTATACCTAGCTTTAATATGCTAAACATGACGTTCTTTAAATTTTATGTTTCGGGGTTACTATCACTATACTATTCAAGTCAAATTGTTGACTTTTTAAAGCTTAATAGGTATGGAAATTCCAACTTCACCCACATACCACATTTTGGTCACTAAATTTGTTGGTTTTGGTTGTTTACTCAAATTCTAAGTCCTTTAGGCAAATTTGCAAATTTTCAGTTTTAGTGTCTTAAGTTGCATTGTTCCATTGGTCACTTTTCTGTTGGAATTTGGCAGAACTTCCTTCATAGAAAATGTTCCCTATTGTCTTAAGTTTATTCTCCTTTTTGAATCACTCCAATTGGAGTTTTGTAGCTCAAGTTATAGTCATTTGAACCATGGCTGCCAGATTGGACTTAACCCAGATTTTCTGGGCAATTTTGGTTCTGGCAGTTTTAGGTCACCAACTTGGGGTGGCCAAATGACTTGGTTAATGGCATAATTTGGGTTTGTGCTCTTCATGAAAGTTTTAGGTCTATATCTCCACTGGTCAAATTTCAGGTCATTTAGACCTGCCTAGCTCAAGTTATGGCCAAATAAACAAATACTGTTCATTTGGTCAGTTTGTATAGGGCAGACTGAGATTTTTCGGATTTGGTCAATTTGTTCACTAGGTTTTGATCACTTTTTAGGCATACTTCCTGAATGAAAATTGTGTCATTTAGTGTCTATTTTCATCCCCAATTGGTCTCATACCAATTGGACTTGTAAATTTTCATTTTTGGTCCCTTAAAGGGACCTTAGTCATGCTACCAGCAGCATGACCACACTCAATCCGAATTTGATCTCAACTCCAACACTTCCAACACACTTCATTTGGTCACCATTGACCATTTCCCACTTCAAACTAGGTCAAATATATCATTTACCAATTTCTCACATTTTTGCCTCTAAACCCTAAGTGTCCAAACCCTAGTTTACCAATTAATTGCATTTAACCAATTCAATGCATTTAATCATAATTATTCAACACAATTACGCTCACATACACTTTCAAATCCACCAAATTCATGCATACTTATACCAAAACCCTAGTTGACTGAAATTTAGGTTTGGTCCTCCAACAATTAATTTCATCTCATTTCTTTAGTTTCTAAGTTCATTCAAACATAAACACATGTATTAAACTCAAAATTCCAAAGTAAATAACTTACCTCAACTTTGATATTCAATCTTCAATTTTTTCCTCCTCTTTTCTTCTTTCTTTCTTGCTAAATCTCTTTCTCAAGTGACTAAAACAAGTTTTTATGGAATAATTATGGAAGAAATTAGGGTTTAGTAGGGATTTAAAAGCTTGAACTCAAGCTTTAATGGAGTTTAGAAATGGAGAGGGAGAGAGGGAGTGAGGGCGGCACAAATGAGGAAGATGACTTTTATGTTTTTGTTTTTTTTTTTCTTTTTTTTTCTTTTCTTTTTTATGTCTTAGGAAGACCAAAATATCTAATTAATTGAATTTATTAATTATACTATTTATGGCATCATGCATGATGTCATGCATGATGTCATCTCCCTTCACTTTTTCATTTTCTTTTTTTTTTCTATTAGTTCTTTAATTTAATTCCCGATTCTGAAATTTTCTTGTCTCTGATTTTATTTGACAGTTAGGTCAGGAGTCAGCTCTCGGGGTTAATTGACCAAATTGCCCCTCGCCGGTTCAACCCGGTTTGCAAATAATTCAATATTTCTTCCGGCTCCCTGACCTAATTATTTGACTGGCTTAACAGTTCTTTTTCATGATTTTCTCTTTTCCACTGTGTTTATAATGGTCCTAAGGACCGCAGCGTCACATTTTACGGTTCGAAATTTGAGTTTAAATCGACTTCGCAGTTGTTCCCGAGAAGGTCACCCATCGCTGTGACTCTCGGCTCGTTTAACTTCTTATGTTCTGTTTTTTTTATTTATACTTAACTAATTGACAATTACTAATTATTTGTGTTTATGGCTTATCTAGTTGTCTTAAGTGTGGTTCTAATCCCCTTAATTGTCCGGACCGACACCGGTCACCGGAACAGTGAAATATACCAGGCTATACAAATAGGGGTGTTACATTAGTAAACATGGTAATTTTATTGGTAAAGGTTATTTGGTTGATGGACTTTATAAGTTGAATGTAATGCCTTCTTCTATTAATGTAGTTATGTTGAATGTGATACTTTTTGGCATGGTAAACTTGGACATGTAAATTTTGATACTATGAAAAGAATGATGAGTTTAGATTTAATTCCAAAACATGAAATTAATAAAAGAATAAATGTCAAATTTGTGTTCAAGCAAAACAACCCAGGAAACCTTCTAAATCTGTGGAAAGGGAAACATACTTGTTAGAATTGATTCATAGTGATATTTGTGATAGTAAAAATGTTTTGACCCGTGGTGGTAGGAGATATTTTGTTACATTTATTTATGATTTTTCTAAATTTTGCTATGTGTATTTAATTAATTCTAAAAGTGAATTATTTGATAAATTTAAAGTTTATAAAGTAGAAGTTGAAAATCAATTAGAAAGGAAAATAAAAATTTTACATTATGATAGAGGTGGTGAGTATTCTTCTAATGAAATGAATGATTTTTGTGAATTACATAGTATTATCCATTAAGTTACTGCTCCATACTCACCTCAATCTAATGGAATAGCGGAAAGAAAATAGGACCTTAATGGATATGGTTAATGCTATGTTGCTTAGTTCTGGTTTACCTAATAATTTATGGGGTGAGGCTTTGTATTCTATATGTCTTATTTTAAATAGAATTCCTGATAAAAATTCTAGTAAAACACCATATGAATTATGGAATAACAAAAAACCCTCTTTGAAATATTTTAAAGTGTGGGGGTGTTTAGCTAAGGTTAATATTCTTATTACCAAGAAAAGAAAAATAGGTCCTAAAATTATTGATTGTGCTTTTGTTGGATATTCTTTGAATAGTAATTCATATCGTTTTCTAATATTACATTCTGATATTCCTGAAATTTCTAATAATATTATTATGGAATCCAAAGATGCATGTTTCTTTGAAAATATATTTTCTATGAAAAATGTGTTATCTAGACCTGTTAATGAGGGTCCTTCTAGTTCTAATCATAATAATGTGAGTTCATATAAACCTAGAAGAAGTAAGAGAAGTAGAAAAACTAAAGTTTTTGGTACTGATTTTTTCACCTCCTTGCTTGAAAATGAACCTAAAACATATAATGATGCTATGATTTCTATTGATGCTCCATTTTGGAAAGAAGCAATTAAGGGTGAAATGGATTCTCTTACTTCTAATAAAACTTGGGTTTTATCTGATATTTCACCTGGTTGCAAAACAATAGGGTGTAAATGAGTTTTTAAGAAAAATTAAGGACTGATGGTTCCATAGAAAAATTTAAAGTTAGGTTAGTTGCTAAAGGTTTTAAATAAGAAGAAGGAGTAGATTTCTTTGACACTTATGCACCTATTTCTAAAATTACTACTTTTAGGCTTTTGATTGCTTTAGCTTCTATCTATAAGCTAGATATTCATCAAATGGATGTGAAGACAACTTTTTTAAATGGCGATTTAGAAGAAGAAATTTACATGGATCAACCAGAAGGTTTTGTAGTACCAGAACAAGAGAGAAAAGTGTGTAAGCTTGTAAAATCCATGTATGGTTTGAAACAAGCCCCTAAATAGTGGCATGAAAAATTTGATAAGATTATGTTATCTAATAGTTTTAATATTAATATTGTTAATAAATGTGTTTATTGTAAGAAATTTGGTGATGCTTATATTATTCTTTGCTTGTATGTAGATGATATTTTAATTTTTGGTAGTAATATCCATGTTATCAATATAACCAAATATTTTTTATCTAGTAATTTTGATATGAAGGATCTAGGTCAAGTTGATGTAATTTTAGGTATTAAATTATTGAGAAATAATAACAACATTGCTTTAACTCAATCTCATTATATTGAAAAAATGTTGAAAAGGTTTGATTATGCTAATAAATCACCTTTATCTAGTCCTTTTGATCCAACAGTTAAATTGAGAAAAAATACTAGAGAAAGTGTTTCACAATATAAATACTCTCAAATAATAGGAGCATTATTGCATTTAGCTAATCATACCAGGCCTGATATTGCATACGCAGTTGGTAAATTAGGTAGATACACTCATAATCCATACTCTTTACATTGGCATGAATTGAAAAGAGTATTTAAATATCTTAAAGGAACTATTGATTGTGCTATTCATTATTGTGGTTTTTCTGCAGTAATGGAAGGTTATAGTGATGCTAATTGGATTTCTGATTCAGAATAAACTAAATCAACTAGTGGTTATGTTTTTACCATTAGTGGTGGTGTAGTCTCATGGAAGTCTGCAAAACAAATAATAATTTCTCGCTCTACTATGGAAGTAGAATTAATGGCTTTAAATGCTACTAATACTGAAGTAGAGTGGTTTCAGAATTTTATGAATGACTTGCCTTTTATTGTTAAACCTTTACCTCTAATTTCAATACATTATGACAGTCAAGCTACTATAGCTAGAGCTAAAAGTAAAAATTTTAATGAAAAAAGGAGGCACCTAATAATTAGACATAAATCTATACGTCATTTGATTTCTCATGGCGTGATTTCTTTAGACTTTGTTAGGTCTGAAAGTAATATTGCGGATCCGCTCACTAAAGGACTGGCACGCCAGCAAATTCTTCGAACATCGAGAGGAATGGGACTGAAGCCTATAAAGTAGTTGCCACAGTGGACACCTGTCTTTAGAGGTATGGTGATCCCATGAATAAAGTTCAATGGGTAAAAACAAAACTGAATGGTAACGAAGGAGAGCACATAATATTTTTATTATTGCGAAAAAATTTCGAGTTCCATTCCTATGGTGTAGTGCTCTCTACTGTAATGTTGTTAGTAGTATGCCCTAGAGCATATCATTTAGTATGTATCTTGTACATTTTTTATTAATAAAAGGCATCTTCACTTTTCTGTTTACATAATATATTTATGTGTAATAGAAAAGGTCCATTGGTATTTTGTTAGAAATTCTATTCTTAAGTTGTTAAGAATATGACTGACAGTATTTCTTGCACAAAGTATCATAAATAGGTTCACAATCGAGGATACTTCACAATAAGGACATGACTTATCCAGAAAGATTATAATCATGTTTGTTCCCAAGTTATTTAAATGAGATGTAAATAAGATGGAATGGTGAGTCTCATGCCATATAACAAACATGATAGGCACTTATACATGATAAATAGGCCGAACCAATGACATTTATGACAAGCACATGGATTTTACTCTTGTCAATGCATTGTCATAAATCATATCAGTGCATATAATCTTTAAACTTGAGATAGCATAGTTATCTTGTATATAGGTGGTTTGAGTTTGATACTGCTTTCATACTTGTACTGTTTATGGGTATATGGGCATGTGTTGGCTCCTACTAGATATATATGGAGGTAGGTGTTGATCAAGATGGAATCTGTTCCTCTAAGCAAATAGGGATAAAATACTATGTTCATTTAATTGTTCTTGATGTTTCAAGTTCCTGGCCAGGACAGATAAATTTAATCAGAAAAGAGTTTCTGATGAGAAAATCTTTTTAATCAAGAACTGTAATTAAAAGAGAACATAATATTCATAGCAAATGGGGTTTAACATAAACCATGACTCCAGCTCATATTGGAATTTTGTAACAGAGAGATTCTAGTGCATGGTAACATATGATTATAGGTTCATTTAAGGTAAACTTTATTACTAATTGGGTGGCTATGGCATGCTATGCTAGGTGTTAACCATGGTCTATGAGGTGCATAAAATGATTTAGAGAAATCATTTATAGTGAGAAAGAGTTTTGATGATATTAAAAGTTGATATCATGTCTCATTGCTAATTAGTGATGAGCCTAGTAAGTCACACACATACACAAGTAATCACCAAATTAAATATGATTTAATTAATTAATTAAAGAGTTTAATTGATTAATTAAATAGGTTTGGTTTGCAATTAGATTGCAAAGTCCCTAACATGCCTTGAAACCAAATCTATGTTATTAGATGTATAATATAAGTTAAATTTATATTTAAAGTATTTAAATATGAATTTAATTAATGAGAAATTAATTAATAGAGATTAATTAATTAATTTATATTTGATATAAATTGATTAGAAGAAGAGAAATAATTATTTTGGGTTGAGAACTCAAAATTAAGACACAGGGATATTTTGGTCATTTCACAGGGTAACATGTGGCACCATGAGATGGTGACACATGGCACTATATATAAGCTTGCCATATGTCTTTTAATCATGTAAAATGATCAAAGTCAAGATTAAATATAGGTTTGACACTTGGCACAATGTGATTGGGTCAATTAAACCTAGAGCTAATCAAAAGGTGACATGTGGCAAGGGTTTTAAGAGATGACCTGGTTATATAAGTGTTGTTATAAAAGAGTAAAACGTGTGGGCTGCTGTTCTTCTTTGGTGCCGCCACCCAAAGAACATCTCCCCTCTCTTCTTCTTTTTCTCTCATCAATTCAAAGAGATTAGCAAACAATATCTTGAATTAAAAATACTAGAAATTATTTCTAGTGTCCTATTTATATCTATAATCTCTTAAAAGGCAAAACTTGATTTTCTAATTTATAGAAAAAGCTTTAGAAGCTATTCAAGGGCTGCTATAGGTGATCTTGGTGTGGACAAGCTAGAGGGACAATATCTGGTGTTCTAAAAACGCATCCCAAAGGTGACAAACACATTGCAGTGCATCAAGAAGTTATTGCACTTATTCTTGATCTAATCTATGGTTCTTAAAATTAATCTGATTAATTCTAAAATATTAAATGGTAAATATAGATCCAAAAACATATTAAAAGAGTTTTAGTATGTTGTTTATTATTGAAATCAAATAGATAAAAATAAATCTTGCATGATATAAAAATATGAAAAAATTTTGAATTCAATGATATAAACTTATGTTTTTAATGTTTCCACTCCTTCAGATGTATAGGAAGAATTAAATTCTGAATGAACCCAATGGCATATTTTTTTTGCGGGATAATGATCACAGATTGCTCTTAGAGGGTTCACCTAGTGAGTGTGGTGGTGGGGTCGCCACTGTGAAAATGTGGGCAATTTTCTAAAGACACTCATGAAATAGATACGTGTGCATGACCGTAAAGCAAAACACTGATAAAACCTAGATGATTTCTCATACTGTGTGTATGGTGAATTTTAATTTGGTTCAAAAAGGACTAGTTCAAAACATTTATGTTACTGTATTTTTTCAGATTAAAACTCACTAAGACTAAGTGTAGGCTCAAACCCTGAAGGTACCTAACAGCTATTACACAGTATTATATACTCAGAATTAATTAAATTTTAAATCATATAGGGGAATGTTGGATTTTTTATTAAAATTTAAAAAATATATATATAATAATTATAAAAAAAAAATCTTTTTGACCCAGTAAAGTTTGTTCCCTATTTTTTGGAACTAATTTTATTTTTTATTTTTTAACGTTACTTGCTTGCTACTTTTAAGGATTAGTGGTCTAATATCTCTGATTAGTGGATTAAAACTTTTTTAGTCATTAAAAAACACATATTTTTTCTGTTGATGAACCACCCATTATCGTCACGTACTCTCCACTAAATCCCATCTAACCTTTAATCTTGTTTTCTTCTATCTATCACGAATTGATTGTTATATATTCGTTCTATATTTATTTATTTATTTATTACATCTTCAAGTTTTTTTTTTTTACTCTACCGAAGGAAACAATTTTTTTGTATGATATTTTTGGGCATATTGATCAATAAATTCTGAGCATTGAGAATAATCGGTTCGGAGAACTCTTAGCTGCACACAAGAGCTCCAACGGATTAAAGTATCTTGCGAGAGGGACGAGGTTGATTGATTACTCTGTGCAAACGGGCCGTTTCCTCTCAAAGGTAGCGCCAAAATTCAGCGTGCTTCAATCCACAAATTCACAGGCTACTCTAATCTTTTTTTTTTCTTGATTTTATATTATTGTCATTTGAATTTTATTGTTTGTTTGTGGTTAATATTTACTATATTTTTATGTAATCTGATTGTTGATTTGGTATTAATTTTTAAGTTTCTATCAAATTTTACATAATTTTAATTTAGTAAAGAAAATGTTTTATGAAAAAAAGTATTAAATTAATGTAAAAATGGTGACCCTTCATATATATATATATATATATATATATATATATATATATATATATATATATATTTAAAAATAATATTTTATATTTTAATTTTTTTTATATGATTACTTAAAAAAAATAACTTTATTTAAATGAAAAAAATAATATACAAAAATTTCACAAAGATATTTTTTTTAAATAAACCAAAGTAATTATTTTGGTTTGTGACCCTTATCCAGTGACCCACCGGCTCAAATCCAAGACCTTACTTTAGAGGAATTGAATTCCTTCCACTCGACCCAATATCTGTTGATAAAGTAATTTTATTTTTGATATAATGTAATCATATTCACATTGTCTAACATAAAATTTAAATAAAAATTAAAGATTTAGAGATGATTAATTAGTGAAAAAAATTATTGAAATATTTTGATTTGTTATTTGAGGAAAGAAATATTATCAAAACAAACTACAGAAATATATTACTTTCAGCAAGTAGAAAAAGATGGATTGTGCACTTACAAAGCTCATACGTATCATCTCACTCAAATATTATCAAAACAAACTATGCTAAGACATATGTGTACGCTCACACATATATATGATTGAAGAGTTAATTTTAGCAACATCCCTTTGAGTAGATAGATTGGAGGAATATTAAAAGAAAACACAAGTATCAAATAGTGATTTAGTAATGGATCAAAATTTCGTAGAAAAATATTGATTAGCAACAGATTCGTTGTTGATACTTCACTAATTCATCGCTAATACTTTAACAAATGACTAAAATTTATTATTGAGAGTCAATTTTTTGAATTATCTATGGATTAGAGATGGATTATGGTTATCGTTGAAAACCTCGTTGCTAATGTACTTCAATGATGGACTTGTTGATATGTCACTAAACTACATTTTTGCGACAAATTAGTGACAAATATAGTGATAGATCCATCAATCCGTCATTGATACCTTTTTTTTTTGTAATTTGAAAAGAGATTCGAACTTAATTATATTGTGTAAGTGAAATGCTTTCAACTATTGAACCATGTTATGTTAGGCTTGATGAGTCTATTAGAGGTAGCAACTTTTTGTATGATCAAGATTCATGAAGCCTCAAAAATCCTGATTGGCGGTCAGTCAAGGAAAACTGCATTAAGTGCATTAGTAAGGAAATTTTTCCCATAGTTTCATTTACAGCTTGCAAAATGGGATTTCAAACCAAGTTAACAAGTAGATAAGCCATCATATAGAAAATCCAATCTGGTCTTCAAGCTCTCAATAATTGAATAAAGGTGGGATCAGGTATATATGCATTGAAAGAGAACACTAAGTTTAGGTTTGTCGCTTTCCTCTTTTGCACTGTGTTTTTGTGCTTTTATTTTTTTGTCAGGATTTGAGTTGATTGGATTAATCCAAACTGAGTAAAAATAATTGTTGTCTGTCTGAGTTGTTCCACACGAAGACCTCATTTCCTCCTTACATAGGGGCAGAACAAAGCCAAAATGCATCCAAATGTGGCAGCATATGCATGAGGATGGGCACTAAGCCAAGCACTAGCTACAGTTGTCAAGCTACAGTCATTTTCTTGAGATTTTAGTTGCATCCTTGAACAGCCTTAAAAACTGAAGTGTAGCCATTTTGAATTCAAAAGTAACCCACTTGATTCCAAGTGAAGAATGCAACTAGAAGCCCTTGGTCAGCGAAGAGAACGTACACTTGATATTTGCTAAACAATTACAGAACTGGGTATTCGAAGAACTCCATTTATGCAATTGCTGTAGCATGCAGTAATGTAGTTTCTCTTAATAATAAAAAGAAAAACGCTAAATCATACAATACTAAGGGGGTGTTTGTCTTAGTTTATAAGCTGATCAATTTTCAAAATATGTTGATTTGTTTGTTTATAAAAATTTTTGTACTTATAAATTGAATTTATAAACTAAAAAAAAAAAGCCGAGACATTCAATTTTTTATTTTGGTACTTATAAGCCCTATACTTAAATTAGTTTGATAAAATATTTTACTATATTATCCTTGTTTAATTTTTAAAATTTCATCGTAAATCTCATTTAATATTATTTTTAATCATTTTAATAATAAATGTGTTTACAAGTTATTTTTTATCAAATACATTAACTACTTATTAATCATTTAAAAATACTTAAACCAAATACGTAACTGCTTAAAATTTTAAATATTTTATAAATTTTAAGTGCTTATAAGCTGATTTTCAAAAGTTAAGTTAAACACTCTCTAAATTTACTTTGCCCTTTAACATTTTAAGTGTTATTTGAGGTTCAATAACTTGATGACTCAGTATGATGTGGCTCGAAACTAATTTATTTTAGTTATTTTTATTAAAAAATTAAATAAATAATATTATTTTTTTAAAAAAAATAATATTTTAGTTGAAAATAATTTATAATTTGTAAATTGATTGGAATCATTTACACAGAGCAACTCGATAGATAACTGATAATTCTGAATTAATCACAACATAAAATCATCTAACTCGAATCCAACTAAAAAGAACAATATAATATGGTATGCAACTCAAAATTTATCTGACCCCAATGTATTTTCCACGTGTACTTGTCACATTTTGTAAGAAGTTTCTCCAGAGGTCATGTGTCTTTCTTTGTTCCTATAAACTGTTCTAAAACAAAATCATTCATTGAGATCACAAAGCACATAGTGCAATTCCTTCATATTTGTTTGAGCCCCTCTCCACCAACTAATTTAGTCTAATTAAATTTTGGCTAAACTAAAATTTAGTTCCTCAGATTTAACAAAATTTATTTTATATTTTCAAATTCTGAAATTTGACTAAACCTACAATTTAATCTCCAATCCAATTTTCCATCCAATTTATCATTAATTATAGTTACAATGACTATAATGGCCTTAAATCTATATTTTTTTAACTTAAATAATTTAGTCCCTGAAATTTTATGTTATAAATAAAATAGTTTAAATCAAGCCATTATTTTGTTAATAAAGTTTAAATCAAGGAACTATTTTATTTATAATACAAAATCTTTTGACTAAATCGTTTAGTTAGAAAATATATAAAATTAAGTGCATTTGGGTTATTTTTACTATAATTAACAATCAATTAGATGGAAAATTAGATAGAGAGACTAAATTATTTAATTTTGAAAATACAAAAATTAAACTATAGGCGTTACTAAATCTCAAAAATTAAGTTGTAATT
Organism: Hevea brasiliensis; assembly: GCF_030052815.1. Classification (NCBI taxonomy): domain Eukaryota; kingdom Viridiplantae; phylum Streptophyta; class Magnoliopsida; order Malpighiales; family Euphorbiaceae; genus Hevea; species Hevea brasiliensis. Next base: position 36,212,868 of record NC_079510.1, on the reverse strand, counting down.
TACTCTTAAATTTTCACTTTTATATAGTAAAAGTTTTGATTCTTATTATGTAGCCCATATTGTATACCATCATTCATATATATTTTTTAATAGTGGATAAGGAGTTATTAGATTAAAGAATAAGAACCAATGTATCTCTTTTTTTTTTATAATTAAATTTGATTGAGATTCAAACTTGAAACTTCATAGTCAGTCTAAAAAACTACTACAGTACCACTGACCTAAAACTTACCGGTAAAACCAATTACCTTTAGTTTAATAATATTGAAATTATTTTTAAAATTACTAGATCTTGAATTTGAGTTTCAATACAAACTAATTGTACTAATTAATTCTAATGTGTACTTACCAAATGCATCTAGGGGTAAAATTATTGAAAATAATAATTGGCTTGAACCTTAATTGTACCGTTGAAAATATCTACTTTCTGTCTTAATTATATATTAATTTTAACCTAGATCATATCAATTGGAATCTTTTATGACTATATATGCTACAAGGTCATCAAGATAATGTTAAAAAATTATTTGGGTAATCAAGATAATGCTAAAAAATTATTTAGGTAAATTTTCTATCAAATTTATTACATTTTTTAGAAATTAGTTCATGTCTTATATCCCATGTGAGATTGCAACAATGTAATAAAAATTTGCTTTAAATAGGATTCGTGTTCTTTATGAAAGCCTCCCATGTGAATGATAACAATTAAATAAATACACCGAAAAAAAAAAAAGTTTACGTGCTATACTATATTAAAAAAAAAAAACTCCATGGACTAAATACACCATCGAATAGCAGACGATGTAGATGTTCATGACCATTAATATGCTTTGTCAAGACCCAAATTATGGGCTGAACTAATATTAGGACTTGGGCAACATAAGGCCCCCAAAACCCGTAGTAAACCTAACTGTCTAGCCTAATTATGAAGCCCATACTCTAAGTCTCAATTCAAGAAACTAAGCGGACAGAGTCCAACCATAACCTGGACTATCCAACGAGGAGTTCTTGACTCAACCGACATGTAATCACAAAATATATCAATTTGGGGAGGTCAGCTCACCCTCATAATACTCAACACAGTAATTTAATTAAATGGGAGCTCAACTCCCTCATTCAAGACAAATACCCATTCCATATATCCATACACGCATAAATATTAGGTTTACAATTTCAAAAATAAATAAACTATTGTAGTTCCAAATCAATTAAAATACTTCTAACACATGTGGAGTTCTAGATTTGTAATCAATGCGATATAATACTGATATTTACAACTAATAGACCTGCAAGAAAGGAAGTAGGTTAATCAAAAAATGAATTCTCCTGTACCCTAAAAAAATGGTGGGGTGAATAGGAGTAAGCATTTAACTCATAGAGTAAGATATTAATTTTAAATATAATTTTTACATCTATCTAGGCTAATGCGTCCCTAAGGATGAAATGCAGCATATATCAACACATTCAACCAAGTTCAAACAATATTCGTACAAAGAATAATTTGGAGCGCTCACACACTTGTGTCTCACATCAATCAAATATATATATATATATATATATATATATATATATATGGGAGTTGATCACCTGCACAGCTCTCTTAATTCTAACATCTGCCAGTGAGATCAACTCGAGTTGGATTTTCTCTTAATAATCCAAATGCAGGGGTCGGTGAGATTAACTCAAAACTGTACTCACCCTAACTTATCACAAAAAGAACCGAGTCCCAAGTGAGACTAGTTCAAGCCGATCTGCCCATCCTACCCATATCTAGTACCACACCTCACACACATCGACACACGCACACAGCTCCAAATTACTCTAAAGTGACACCCACATCAATTTCATCAAATAATAATGCAATACAAAGTGTGGCTATAATAGCTACATATATATAATTATAAGTGAATGCATGAGCATGCCTTGAATGTATAGTAATATTAAAATTATAAATAAAATCAATATCCAATCACAGTACACTGAAATCACTGTGGCCACTGAGTAAAGAAGGATGACTAACCCTGATTACCTAAATAATTATATTATAAAGTTATCAGAATTAACTCAAAACAAGACTTTAAAAAGTCAAAAGATAGCCTAACTTATGCCGAAAATTTAGCAGAATTTCCCATGTACCTAGAACCTACCCAACCTGCAAAGTAGCTCAAATCACACTTCTAAAATCACAAGTCTCAAATTGATATCTCAACAACATCATCTGGCCCCTCCTGGGCCCTCTAAACCAGTCAAAAGTTATATACTCAGAAAATTCAATTATAGTCCCTAAAACTAATATTTTGCAAAAATCATTCAAATGAGCTGTAAAAATACTAAAATTTTGTCTCGCAGTCCTTAACAATGTTATAAGGTTATTGCAAAAATAATTATAATTTTTTAGTCACCCACGAATATTTGATGGATTTTATTTTAAATTCAGTATTAGGCAAAAATGAACAACTAGAAGTTCGGGTTTACTACTCCAATTCTGATGCCTGGAATACATCTGGGGCATCTAAAAATGGTGGCGGGGACTATGAATTTGACCCGTTTCTGAAGCAGCTCTGGCAGCTCGCCTGTTCGGCCCAAAAATACAGATCCAAGTGCTGGTGAAATTTCATGAAACGAAGGTACTTACGCGAGGCTCACAATACTAGGAGTTAGAATATAATTTTTATGAAATTAAATATGATCATTTAAAGATCAAAAAAACACTGCATAGTCTGTAGGATCCATCGAATTTTTGGTGTCAAAAAATTTTGAAATTTATATCACTGTGAAGCTCTCACTGATTGGAGCATGCCAGTACTCTTGGGATCTCCGTGCCAGTACTCTCAGAATCTCCGTGGGGTTCCCGATTTGAGAGAAATTTAGCCCAAAAATTGAAATGAGCTAAAACTTTCTAGGTTTAAATCAGACAAAACACTCTACGAAAATTTGTATTCTTGGTGTTCTTGAAAAGCTCTCGAAGTGAAGAAGGTAATTGGGACTGGACCCAATCCGATTGGCTGGAATCGGCCGTGCAAGTAGAAGAGTCGCATTGCTCATAGGAGGGACTTCAACTCTATTTTTCGATACCCTGGAGTGCCGGCCGGTGGTGGGGATGGTTGCTGGTGGTACGCCGACAAGCTAGGGAGGAGGGGGAGGTGGTGGCTGGCCATGGTGAGGAGAGAGGAGAGAGAAAATAAAAAGGGAAGGGGAGGTGCCAGTTGCGACATGGAAGGGAGGAAGAAAAAGAAAAAATGGGCCGGTTCGATTCGATCGGTCCAATTTGGTCTAGTTTTATTCGGTTGGTTAGTTCAAGGTATCCAAAATTAAATTTTTACTCTACTCTGAGACCCAAAACTATGCTCAAAATTTCGAAAAAATTACTGAAAAATCAGAAAAATTTGTGGAGCCAAAATATATTTTTAGATTTGCTACGTGATTTTTAAATAAATTTTTTAAAATCTATAAAATTTATTGTCATAAGAAAATCAAATCCGATTTTAAAAATCCAAAAAATTTCAAATAGATTTTCATAATATTTAATACAATAAAATATTATATTTTTTGTATAAAATAATTATTTAAAAATTTAGGATGTTACGTTCTTCTCCTCTTACAGAAAATTTGTTCTCGAATTTTACACAAGGCAGGAAAGAGGTACAGGATTACACTTTAAACAAATATGGGTACTTACTGCGCATATCCCGCTCTGACTCCTAGGTACACTCTTCTACTGATTGGCTCCTCCATAAAACCTTAATCATAAAGATTTGCTTTGACCAAAGCTGTCTCATCTGATGGTCCACTATGGCTTCTGGCTGCTTATCAAAGGTCAAGTTCTCATTCAACTCCACTATATCTGATTGCAGCATTGTGAAAATCCAATATTTTATCTATTTATTTATTTTAATTAGCTAACAATAATTTAAAATATTTATCTAAAAAAAATATTTTATTAAATGGCCTGCTTATTTATTTTTATATATATATTATTTTTGAAATTACATATATATCTGTAATCTGAATAACCTAGTTCAATAATAACTCTTATCCTATTCTACAACTAATGGAACTCTTGAAATATATATACCCTAATAATCTCATCTGTTAAACTTTGCTCTCAAAGCCTGTTTGTCACCTCCTTTTATACCAAATACTCTCAACAGGTGTATATATATATATATTTACGATTTATAATCTGATGTGCGCAAAGAATCTCTAAATTTTTACTTTTCTATTCATCATCTTCGATTCTGTTTTCAAGGTAAAATTCTCGTTCTTTGTTCAATAATGGGTGAATATGATTTTATTTTCTTTCCTTGATCTGTTACAACTACTCTAGAAATTCTTTTTTGTTTTTTATCATTGGTATCGAATTGGATTGATCATGATTACTGTGGGATAATAATATTGAATTTAGATTATATATATATATATATATGAGGAGCTGGATTATCATCTCGTCCATTTGTCCATTCGTTCCTGGATCGTCCGTTCATTCATCCATTCGTTCATCGCGCGCGCACACACACACACACACACACACACACACACACACACACACACACACACACACACATATATATATATATATATATATATATATATATATATATATATATATATATATATATATATATCTTATTTTATTGTTAAAGTTATTATTATTATATTAATTTTTTTTATCTTTCTTTTTCCTTAATTTATTTCTATATATTAATTTATTTTTATATATTTCTTAAATAGACCTATTTTTATTAATTTCATTATTATTAATATTATTATTATTATCAACTTTGGTTTTAAAATAAAAATTTATATATATATTTAATGGGTCTGTCATATTAGTTTAATTGATCAAATAATTGTTATATTTTGGGTATATAGGAGATTCGACTGTTCAATCTGTCAGCTGAAATTGTCTCTCTTTTATTGAATTTAGCTATTGTCTTGGAGGTTCCAGGTGAATGGTAATTATAGTACATGTCACCGTTTTAGTCCCTTTTAAAATTTATTAGCATTAAAATTATTATTAAATGAAATTTTAAATCAATATTTTAACAATTATTTTACATATTATTTTCTAGAGTTTTATTTTATTATTGAATTTTATTCCGATTTTGATTAAATAATTGATTTTGTTATCTCTGCATTAGAGCCATTAGGATACCTGAAACAGGCCTTTAATGTCTTTTATATTGATTGATATTTAATTGTGGAATTTACAGATGCGTTACATGGAATTGATTTGAGATTGATTTGATCTTGTTGACTCTTTGAAATTATTAAAATAAACTGTTGAAATTACACTGTCAGTTATTGTTCATTATCTGAAATCTTTGGGTTGATTTTGATTGATTTTTGGAAATTGATTTTCTGTTTTGAATTGGTACCTGTACCCAGTATCTGTATCTGCTATCTGGCCCCGCCGTGTGGACTATCACGGTATTAAGTTACATTATTGAGTCATGCATCATTGCAATTTATGGTTTGCATTAGTATCATAAGCATTGATATCTGTGAAAGATGAGGAAGGTATCTAATATCTTGTAGCGCGCTTACCATCTGGCCTTTCATAATGTGAGGTATCATCACCCTGGTGTACTGTAGCATAAAATTTTAATTGAATGAATTTCTTATATATATATATATATATATATATATGTTTTATGAAATTATTTTTATTAATGATTTGATAGCATGAGCATGATTTTATTGAATAGAAAATTTATTATGAAATTAATCAAGCATTTGCCTATTCCTATTCCATTGTGTACTATAATTATCATTTACAAAGCATTAGCTCAAACCACATTTTCTCTAGCTGTTATCTATTTCAGATCAGTAGAATTCTACAGCTGATTCAAATATTCAGTCCATTTTCTGAAGAGGGACAATCTTTGATTTGTTCTCATGGTATGCCTGAATTCATTTTTTCTCGGGCTAATAATTAGTTTAGTTTATTGAACAGTTTAAGTTTTTATTTGAAATCTGTAGAGACTCCACAGTTTACTTATGGGATATTTATGATGTTTATTCAGTATTTTGTTTATTTGAATTTTGTCTATTTTTTGGGATTAGTAAGTGACAATATATTTATTCAAGATACTCTGATAAGGCTTGCATGATTTAAGAATACTTAAATTATGCGCCGGTCACGGCTCAGAATTTTGGGTTGTGACAAAGTTGGTATCAGAGCCCGGTTTAGGTCTAGTAAACTTGCGGAGCATAGGATCCTTAACGTCTTTTCAGTTTATCATTGCTTTAGATATCTGCGTCCTTCGTACTTTTTCACCTATCTTAATTTGGCTCACATTTTTAGATTTAATGCTTGTTTATTAAAATGAATAGGTGCATGGGTCTGTTAAACGTAAAAGGAGAGCTAGGGCCAAGGGTCTTAATGGTGCAAACTTAGATCCAATAGGGGAGGTACCACTTCAAACTATTAATCAGACATCTGAACAGACGCCTATGGCTAAGGCTGGGGCACAACCATTCTAATTAGCTACTGTAGCTCAAGCACCTATAGCTGATCAGATAACTGTGGCAGATCTAGCTGCGGGATTGCTTACAGTGAATCATGTTGTTAATACTATAACTGAGTACCTTACAACTCAACAACAACAACCAATGGTTGGCCCTATTTCAGCACCAGCTCAGGATAGGGCTCGATTTCTTGACTCCACAGACTTTCTCAAGCTAAAACCAAAGGAGTTCACTGGAGAGGATGCATTAGCTAATCCCTTAGATTTTTTAGATGACATGGAGAGGTGTTATGACACTATGGGTTGCAGTAGTGCTAGGATGGTGATGTTGGTAGGAAATCAGCTTAAGGGAGTTGCTCGTGAGTGGTATCTCTCTAAGAAGAATGAGCGACCCAAAGGTTCTATCCTTTGGCTTGAGTTTCACTTTCTCTTCTTAGAGCGATTTATCCCTCCTAATGTTCAAGAGGCTAAGGCTTTGGAGTTTGAAACCTTGAAGCAAGGCAACATGATAGTTACAAAGTATAAGATGAAGTTTACCAAATTATCTCGTTTTGGTAAACACTTGATTCCAAATGAGGAGAAAAAGGCTTGCAGGTTTGAAAAGGGCTTACGAGACAGGCTAATTGATCGTGTAGCTCCTTTACGACTACCTAAATATGAGAAGGTGGTTGATCAGGCTAGACAGATGGAGATGTATGATGATGAAGGTTGGGCTCATGAGCAGTGTAAGAGGTTTAAGAAAGATGGTCAGGGTAATCAGTTTAACAGAGGACAGAGTCATCAGGGTTCTTATCAGGGTAATAAGCAGGGTTCTTAGTCTACAGTTGATAATAGGGAACATCAATATAGAGTTGGTCAGGGACGTGAGCAGAGGACTCATGCAGGGTATAGTCAGATTAGCACTAGGCCTGTTTCCACTCCTTGTCAGCATTATGATAAGCTACATAAGGGCACTTGTCATTGGGTCACTGGAGCGTGCTTTGGTTGCGGACAGTTAGGACATCGTAGACAGGACTGTCCTACTAGTGGGACAACTCAGGATACTGGTCAGGCAGCACATTCTACTCCCTCTTAGGTTCAGCCAGTTTCATAGTATAGTGGTAGAAGTCAGGGTTCTGGTGGTCATGGTCAGGGTGGTAGAGGTTCTGGTGGTAGAGTATCTACTCAAACTCAGGGACAGACATCTAGTGGTAGAGGTCAAGCCAGGGTTTTGCTTTGACTCAGCAGGATGCTCAGGCATCTAATGCAGTAGTGACAGGTACACTTTCTATTTGTTCATTTGATGCTAGAGTACCGTTTGATCCCGATTCCACTCATTCCTTTATTTCTCCATACTTTTTCATGAGATTTAGTACACCACCTATTTTGTTAGAGTATATCTATATCAACACCTATGGCGAATGCAATAAACACTGATATGGTATATAGGGAATGTATAGTTCACATTGGAGATAGGGTATTAGCTGCAGATCTTGTTTCTTTGGATATGTTTGAGTTTGATGTGATTTTAGGCATGGACTAGTTAGCCACTTATCATGTTTCATTGGATTGCCACAATAAAATTTTATTTTTTAAAATTCTTGGGAAGGCAGAATTTTAATTTCAAGGAGATCGCAGTATAGCCTCTAGTAATCTTATCTCAGTAGTGAGTGCCAGGCGATTATTGCGAAAGAGGTATAAGGGGTATCTAGCTTATGTTAAAGACATTCAGCCAGAAGGTGTAGGTTTGGAGAATGTTACGGTAGTTAAAGAGTTCCCTGATGTGTTTCTAGAAGATTTATCAGGTTTACCCCTGAAGCGAGAGGTAGAGTTTAGTATAGACTTAGTTCCTAGAACTGAGCCCATATCTATGCCAACTTATCGTATGGCACCTGTAGAACTTAAGGAGTTGAATGAGCAGTTAGAGGACCTACTAGATAAGGGTTTTATTCGCCCTAGTGTTTCTCCATGGGGTGCTCCTGTGTTATTTGTACGAAAGAAGGATGGGTCTTTGAGAGTGTGCATTGATTACAGGCAACTGAATAAGGTGACTATGCGTAATAAGTATCCTCTTCCACACATAGATGACCTATTTAACCAACTTCAAGGTGCAAAGTGTTTTTCCAAGATTGATCTTTGATTTGGGTATCATCAATTGAGGGTCAAGAAAGAAGACATACTTAAGACTGCCGTTAGGACTAGGTATGGACAATATGAATTTCTTGTAATGCCTTTAGGTCTTACTAATCCCTAGCTGCTTTTAATGATCTCATGAATAGAGTTTTCAAACCTTTCTTAGATCAGTTTGTTATAGTGTTCATTGATGACATTCTAGTGTACTCAAAGAGTAAAGAAGAGCATGAGCAGCATTTGAGAATTGTCCTTCAGACCTTACGGGAACACAAGCTATATGCTAAATTCTCAAAATGTGAGTTCTGGTTAGATAGTGTGGCTTTCCTAGGCCATACAGTGTCTAAGGATCGGGTGTGTGTTGATAAGAAGAAAGTTGAGGCAGTGCTTCATTGGCCTAGACCCACAACTGCATCAGAGATTCGAAGTTTCTTGGGTTTAGCAGAGTATTATAGACGGTTTGTTCAAGACTTCTCTCGTATTGCAACACCTTTAACAAAGTTGACACAGAAGAATGTGAAATTTCAGTGGTCTGAGGTTTGTGGAAAAAATTTTCAGGAGCTTAAGACTCGTTTAACTACAGTACCAGTGTTAGCCCTTCCATCTAGATCAGGGGGTTATGCAGTGTATTATGATACTTCTAGGATTGGTTTAGGATGTGTTTTGATGCAGCATGGATGGGTTATTACATATGCTTCTCATCAGTTGAAAAGGCATGAGCAGAATTATCCAACTCATGATTTGGAAATGGCTGCAGTAATTTTTGTTTTGAAAATCTGGAGGCACTATATGTATAGTGAGACTTGTGAAATCTTCACTGACCACAAAAGTCTCAAATACATCTTTGACCAACGTGATCTTAATCTTAGGCAAAGGAGATGGGTAGAATTGCTGAAGGATTATGATTGCACCATACAGTATCACCCGGGAAAAGCTAATGTGGTGGTTGATGCTCTAAGTAGGAAGTCTTCTGGTAGTTTAGCCTATATATCTACCAAGAGGAGGCCTCTGATTGGTGAATTACATGAGTTACTAGATTAGGGTGTAGAATTTGAAATCATATCTGGATCATTCTTAGCACATTTTTTAGTTAAGCCTATCTTGATTGATCAAATCAAGGCTGCTCAGAAGAAGGATTCTCAGTTGTGTAAGATTATAGATAGTATCCATCAAGGCCAAGCTCAAGGGTTCATGTTAGATGATGATGGAGTTCTTCGTTATGGCGCTAGGCTTTGTGTCCCTAGTGTTGATGAGTTGAGAAGAGAAATCATGGAGGAGGCACACCATTCTGCTTACACAGTACACCCAAGTTCAACTAAGATGTACCGTGATTTAAGGAAGCATTATTAGTGGGGTGGCATGAAGAGGGATGTTGCAGACTTTGCTGCTAAATGTTTGACTTGTCAACAGGTTAAGGCAGAACATCAGAGACCATCTGGGTTACTTCACCTGTTACCTATTCCCAAGTGAAAGTGGGAGCACATTGCCATGGACTTTATTGTGGGTTTACCTAGTACACGAGGTGGTTATAATGCAATTTGGGTGATGGTGGACAGATTGACAAAATCTACTCATTTCCTTCCTGTGAAAACTATATATGACTTTGCTAAACTTGCACAGTTGTATATAGACAAGATTATTAGTCTTCATGATGTTCCAGTTTCCATTATCTCTGATCATGGTACTCAGTTTACTTCTCGATTTTGGAAGAAATTCCAATAAGCTTTGGAAACACGAGTAAACTTTAGTACTGCTTTTCACCCTCAGACAGATGGACAGTCAGAAAGGACCATATAGACGTTAGAGGACATGCTTCGTGCATGTGTTATGGATTTTAGTGGCTGTTGGGATTTTCATTTGACTTTAGTAGAGTTTGCTTATAATAATAGTTATTAGGCAAGTATAAAGATGGCTCCATATGAGGCATTATATAGTCGAAAGTGTAGGTCACCGATTTGATGGGATGAAGTTGGAGAAAGAAGGCTTATTAGACCAAAGTTGATACAATTAACTTCAGAGAAGGTTCGGCTAATTCGTGATAGACTTTTGATTGCTCAAAATCGATAGAAAAGTTATGCTGACCCTAAGCATAAAGATGTAGAGTTTATGGTTGGTGATCATGTATTTTCTAAGAGTTTCAACTATGAAAGGAATCATGAGATTTGGGAAGAAAAGGAAGCTTAGTCTTTGTTTTGTTAGTCCATTTGCAATTTTGAAGAGAATTGAGCAGTTGCTTACCGTTTAGCCCTTCCATCTGGTTTTGCACATATACATTCAGTTTTCCATATTTCTATACTTAGGAAGTATGTACCAGATCCATCTCATGTTTTGCAACCTCAGACCATACAATTTAGGGATGATATGTCATATGAGGAGCAATTTAGGGATGATATGTCATATGAGGAGCAACCAGTAAAGATTTTAGATCGACAAATTAGGAAACTCTGTTCTAAGAAAGTGGCTTTGATCGAAGTCTTGTGGCATAATCACTCAAGTAGTGAGGCCACATGGGAGGCAAAATCTGAAATGCGAGCCAAATATCCTCACTTATTTGATTCTTCATGTTAGAATTTTGTCTGTTTAAATTTGGGAACCGAATTTCTTTTAAGGGGGGGAAGTATGTGGAAATCCAATATTTTATCTATTTATTTATTTATTTATTTTAATTAGCTAACAATAATTTAATATATTTATCTAAAAAAAAGAATATTTTATTGGATGGCCTGCTTATATATATATATATATATATTATTTTTGAAATTAAATATATATCTGTAATCTGAACAACCTAGTTCAATAATAACTCTTATCCCATTCTACACCTAATGGAACTCTTGAAATATATATATCCTAATAATCTCTTTCTGCTAAACTTTGCTCTCAAAACCTGTTTATCACCTCCTTTTATACCAAATACTCTCAACAGATATTTTTATCATCTTTTATTTATTGTTTTATATATATATATATATATAAATTTACGATTTATAATCTGAAGTGCACAAAGAATCCCTAAATTTTTACTTCTCTATTCATCACCTTCAATTCTATTTTCAAGGTAAAAATTCTCGTTTTTTGTTCAATAATGGGTGAATTTGATTTTCTTTTCTTTTCTTGATCTGTTACAACTACTCTAGAAATTCATTTTTTTTATCATTAGTAGAATTTGGTTGATCATGATTACTGTGGGACAATAATATTGAATTTAGATTATATATATATATATATATATTCTTATTTTATTGTTAAAGTAATTATTATATTATTCATTTTTTATCTTTCTTTTTCCTTAATTTATTTTTATATATTTCTTAAATGAACCTATTTTTATTAATTTCATTATTATTAATATTATTATTACTATCAACTTTGGTTTTAAAATAAAAATTTATATATATATTTAATGGGTCTGTCATATTAGTTTAGTTGATCAAATAATTGCTATATTTTGGGTATGTAGGAGATTCGACTATTCAATCTGTCAGCTGAAATTGTCTCTTTTTTCTTGAATCTAGCTATTATCTTGAAGGTTTCAGTGAGTGATAATTATAGTATATGGCACCGTTTTAGTCCCTTTTAAAATTTATTAGCATTAAAATTGTTATTAAATGAAATTTTAAATCAATATTTTAACAATTATTTTACATGTGATTTTCTAGAGTTTTATTTTATTATTGAATTTTATTTTGATTTTGATTAAATAATTGATTTTGTCAATTATCTCTGCATTAGAGCCATTAGGTTTCCAGGAACAGGCCTTTAATGTCTTTTATATTGATTTATATCTAATTGTGGAATTTACAGATGTGTTACGTGGAATTGATTTGAGATTGATTTGATCTTATTAACTCTTTGAAATTATTGAAATAAACTGTTGGAATTACACTATCAGTTATTGTTCATTATCTGAAATCTTTGGGTTGATTTTGATTGATTTTTGAAAATTGATTTTCTGTTTTAAATTGGTACCTATACCCAGTATCTATATCTGCTATCTGGCCCCGCCGTGTGGACTATCACGGTATTAAGTTGCATTGTTGAGTTATGCATCATTCAAATTTATGGTTTGCATTAGTATCATATGCATTGATATCTGTGAAGGAGGAGGAAGGTATCTAATATCTTGTAGCGCGCTTACCATCTGCCCTTTGGTGATGTGGGGTATCATTACCTTGGTGTACTGTACCATAAAATTTTAATTGAATAAATTTCTTATATATATATATATATATATATATATATATGTTTTATGAAATTATTTTTATTAATGATTTGATAGCAAGAGCATTATTTTATTGAATAGAAAATTTATTGTGAAATTATTCAAGCGTCTGCCTGTTCTTATTCTGTTGTGTGCTATAATTATTATTCACTGAGTATTAGCTCAAACCACGTTTTCTCTGTCTGTTATCTGTTTCAAATCAGTAGAATTCTGCAGCTGATCCAAATATTCAATCCATTTTCTGAAGAGGAACAATCTTTGATTTGTTCTCATAGTATGCCCGAATTCATGTTTCCTCAGGCTAATAATTAGTTTAGTTTATTGAACAGTTTCAGTTTTTATTTGAAATCTATAGAGACTCTGCAGTTTATTTATGGAATATTTATGATGTTTATTCAGTATTTTGTTTATTTGAATTTTGTTTATTTTTTGGGATTAGTAAGTAACAATATATTTATTCAAGATACTCTGATAAGGCTTGCATGATTTAAGAATACTTAAATTATGCGCCGGTCACGGCTCAAAATTTTGGGTCATGACAAGCATGTGTGAAGAGTCAGGAACATACTTCCTAAGCATGAAAATGTGAAACACTGGGTGGACATGAGAAATGTAACACCCTAGGCAAATCCCACATCGGCAAAACACGGGAGAGATGCTGGGTTTATAAGTTGATGGTTCATAACCTCTATTGACGCGTTTTAAAACCGTGAGGGCTTCGGCCCAAAGCGGACAATATCACTAGTGGGCCGGGCCATTACAAGAAAGGCTTAGTGGTAATTCCAACCGGTAGGCAACTGCTCTTATCTTGTCCTTGATCTCAAAAGGCCCTATGTATCGAGGTGCCAGCTTACCTTTCTTCCCAAACCTCATGACCCCTTTCATAAAGGAGACCTTTAGGAATGCATAGTCACCCGCTATAAATTCTACATCCCTCCGTTTAGGATCTACATGGATGGTTAAAAACATTTTACATCTATCTGCCCCTGTTGTAGTGCACCAGCTACCGTCCTCCTTCTGAAACTAAACCATCACATCTGACTACTCGTTTACCTTTTTCTGACATCTCTAGTACCCACAACACTCCCATTGCACCCTATTGTGATATCTTACAATTCTAGCCTTTGTTTCCCTTCATTACCAATCTCTGTGTCATAAAGATCTTACTCATACGACTTGGTTTGCCATGTATTGTGAAGTTCCCTTCTGAAGTAACTACTTCTGTACGCACCTTACCAGAGATCACTACTAATCCTACTGGTCATTAAAACTTTAGCAAGACTTCCTCTGTGCTTAAAGCACCTATATTTCCTGGTTCCATGATATTATGAGCTTCCAGCCTATTTTTTACCATGAGATCCCTGTACCAACTCCTACCTATCTTATGTAACTAACTATGTAGAGCTCCATCCAAATGCCAAACATCCATATTCTATCTATCAATATTGGAAAGTGAAAGGGGTCTCTTATCTGACTTGACAAAGGTCTATGTATTTCAGAATAACTTAATTAGCATGACTTTATCATTCCTCATTCCTCTAGAATGAAAGTTGTTCGACTTCGATCTAAAATTTCTTATTATTTGATGTACTTTTTAACACATTGGCACTTAGATCGAGGCTCCACTATTCTCTTAACCTCTATCATTTTTCATAACTTTTCCTTTTTCACCCTTGTGTCTCTTTCTTTGAAGATGTCCGTCCCATCATTAAATGTGGGCCTTTAATTATTTCTTAGTCTAACATGATTGCTAGCTTCAATACTTTTAGAATTTTAACGCTGCGATTTGTTCCTACTAATACATCCTTCATGTTATATAACATTGCAGTGTCGACCAACTACTTATGCTCTACAACACATGCAATTCACCATGGAAGGTTCCTACTATTCCTCCTTCCCCAACTTGACCATTAGAACATTATTATTCCCTACTACCCTTTATAGTAAGTTGCTCATCATTGTTAGTTAGGGGCTCCTTAACCTATAAGTTCTATCAGGACTAACATGGCCGTGGGAAATATGTGTTGTACTATAATCTCAAGTAAGATATTTCACGTATTCACTCTCCTTGATATAGCCACATCTACTGCCCACATCTTTCCAAACTTCAGTCTCAAATTTACCCATCAGCAAAGTTACATCCATCGAATATTATCCGCAGGTAGCATTCCATCTAGCTTATAGTTTAGAAAGGCTGCAAGTCTTGGTAACTAACTTGATTTAACTCCTGTCACTACCTTGATTGTCCTATCATCCTTGACCTTAAGTATGCACTTACCATCATTCTCTTCTCAGGATATTGTGTATGAACTGGTGCCTACTCAATTCTCTATTAACTGGATTACCTCGACACAGTTTCCCTTTCATATATAGCCTTCTAGAGCCAAAAGCACAAGCTAAACTTTAAGAGATAGAGAAATCTCCTCCTACAGCCAACAACAAATGATTGTCTGTATAATAATGTTTAACCTGTGTCTTTTGGTCTTCCTCTTCAAATTTCATCAACGCTTAGCAATTATTTTTGCTCTACTTATAAGATATTAGCCCCACCAACCCTCTGTTATACTACTGTCCAACTTAACATGCCATCATTATCTTGTCCCTTGCCTTATGTTGTATTTCAGAAGATACCTCTTGTTAACAGATTCTTCCAAAGCTAGCCTCAATCATATCTACTGTCATTATTGCTTTACTGTAAAGTGATTTTTTTGGTCACACTGAAGACATATGCCTGACATTCATAATGAACCTCTAACTACCTTGTCACTATCTCAAAAGCCTAACCTAAAGTCTATGTGTCATTATCTATCATTCTTTTCTCTCATCATGCTTATTTGATCCATTAGATTGACTTTCATTCAACTTACTACTTACTAACTTCTTTTCTTTGCCTGATAAGACAATTCAGAACACTATTGCACACCTTCTAGCTTTTGCTTATTATTGTTGTATTCCTCACTTAACCTTCCTAATACTATTAACAAGTTAAAGGAATCTAACCCCCTTGCTATCCACTTCACCTTAGAAATGGGGAGCAAACAGAGGCTGATCCAATCCTATAACTTCAAGCTCCACATTTTGGCCCCTAACACTGCTCCAATTATGACCTGCTTTGAGTTTTACACTTTTAGGTTTTATACCATGACAAGCATTCTCCTTAATGATGTCCTTTTCTAAGCTCTCTATCCTTACCTTTCTGTTTATCTCATTTACCTTTTTTAGAACTGCATTTTGCCTCCTCTGTATCTTGACTCTACTTTTCCTAATCTTATCCTAATATGGGCTTTTTGGTTTGTTCTTTAGCCAACTCCTTTTATCTTATCCAAATCCCAATTTTGACTATTTTATTCTTTAGCTCTATTCTCTTTCTTGATCTGACTATCATGTCAGAAATTTATATCCCTTCACTGTCTCTATCAAGTCACCAATACTTTAATATTGTTCAAAATTGGTCCTCTAACCACTCTAGCTAGTACTTCTACTGGCATTCAGGTTATCTTTCTTGTAGCATTTAGGTTATCTTTCTTGTTCCCTTTTACACTTCCTCTATATATATATATATATATATATATATATATATATATATATATATATATTCATATTCATATTCTATGATTTATCTATGCTAACTTCTATCTTTATCCTTTCCTTCATTTAGAGTATACTCTTATCTTGAGCAATAAGAGGCCAAGGAGGATATATATATATATATATATATATATATATATATATATATATATATATATATATATATATATATATATATATTCATATTCATATTCTATGATTTATCTATGCTAACTTCTATCTTTATCCTTTCCTTCATTTAGAGTATACTCTTATCTTGAGCAATAAGAGGCCAAGGAGGAACTCAGGGAATAGTAGTTGATCATTCGCTGTGTAATCTCTATTCCTACCCATTAAACTACAAAATACCCTCTACTACCTCGAGATGGAGATTTATAGAGATTCTATTTTCTCATTTCAACTTAAATAGCCAAACTTAAGGTATTGGCTACCCAAACTTATCATTAACTCAAAAGCTTTATGTACTTCATAATCTTATCACTTATGATTCCTATAGTGGGATTTGTGTCCTCTTTAGGTTACCTGAACTAATAACTCTCTATCAAAGCTTACAATCCTAACTGGGATGCCATTCAGTTAGTCACCAACACCAATAGTAATCTGCTGTCTCACTTGAAGGACATGATCATACTCTGTAACACATCTAACAATAAGAGAGGTACTACATCTACTACATTGCCACAACTATATAAAGTTATTTGCTCTCTTATCATACTGTAAAATCCCCTAAAACATAATCTCATAGGCTATGAACATTATTCCTAGCCTCTGATCTCTTTGAGACAGCAAGGTTGTACTTTGAACCTCGTTGACACACAAAGGATATACTATTCTTACTAAACTTTAGGCAAAAAAATCCATTGTAATGCAAAAACTGTCTAAGATCCCACACCGAAGACTAGATGGTCTCACTCTATAATTACTACCTTTACTTTGTAACTAAGTTAAAACCTTTAGTCTTATGGCAACTCCTGATATAACTCTAGCTCATGTGAAAGTGATTGAGTCATTGACTCTAGCTACCACTCCACTATGATCTTTGATACTTTAGCTCAAGGATTTAAACCCCTAACTAGGAATTCCAAACTCTTTTACAGAAATATAACTCTGTTTTGGCATAACTATACCAAAACAGAGGCTGTCTGCAACCACCTTCATCATGGTGCATCATGGGGAAGCATGCAGCTTTACACAATAATCCTATATCGATACTATAATCTGCAGGTTATAGCACAAACATCGGGAATATTGCATAGTACTACAATACATCTAAACAGACTAGGTTCCCTAATCTCTTATCTTTCTGGAACCCACTGATACTATAAACTTACTTTGACTGGGCTATCCACTAACGACTACTAATAGTGATATCTTGACCCCTATCTAGGGTAGCTATACTACCATAACTCACCTTTATGTACTCATGCCTTATGCTAGATAGGCATGCCACCTAGTCCCATACTGATAAAAAACACAGAACTTCTTGGAGTATGCATCCCCATGGCAGACCTCAACACGTCTATTAGCTCAAGTTCACATCACTATGTACTCCATAAAAAATAAGATACTAGACTGAAGCACTTTTACACTACTAAAGGAAAAAATGCAAAATCTAAAAATAAGAAACTACAGAAGAAGACAAAATATGATCCTATACTCTGCATATGGCCCCTTGACAAGACTTTTTTTAAAACCCTAGACATGCACTTCCCATGAATCTAGAGCCTAAGCTCTGATACTAACTTTGTCAAGACTCAAATTATGGGCTAGACCAGCACTAGGACTTGGGTCAGCATAAGGCCCCTAAAGCCCGTAGTAAGCTTAACTGTTCTAGCCCAACCATGAAGCGCATACTCTAAGTCCCAATTCAAGAAACTAACCAAATAGAGTTCGACCATAAGCTAGACTATCCAATAGGGAGTTCTTAACTCACTCGACCTGTAATCACAAAATATATCCATTTGGGGAGCTCAGCTCACCCTCATAATACTCAACATAGTAATTTAATTAAATGAGAGCTCAGCTCCCTCATCCAAGACAAATACCCATTCTATATATCCATACGCGCATAAATATTAAGTTTACAATTTCAAAATATAAATAAACTATTATAGTCTCAAACCAATTAAAATACTTCTAACACATGCGGAGTTCTAGATTGATAATCAATACGATATAATATTGATATTTGCTGCTAATAGACTTGCGAGGGAGGAAGCAGGTTAATCATAAAAAGAATTTTTCTGTATCCTAGAAAAAAAAAGGGTGAACAGTAGTGAGCGTTCGACTCATAGAGTAAGATATTGATTTAAATATAATTTCTATAACTATCTAGGGCTAATGCATCCTGAAGGATGAAATGCAGCATATATCAATATATTCAACTAAGTTCAAATAATATTCACACAAAGAATAATGGAGCACTCACACTCCCTTAAGTTACATCAATCAAATATATATATATATATATATGGGAGCTGATCCCCTACACAGCTCTCTTAATTCCAACATCTGCCAGCAAGATCAACTCGAGCCAGACTTTCTCTTAATAATCTAAATGCAGGGGTCAGTGAGATCAACTCAAAGTCATACCCACCCCGACTTATCATAAAAAGGACCTGGCCCCAAGTGGGACTAGCTCAAGTCAATCTGCCCGTCCTACCCATATCCAATACCACACCTCACACACGTTGACACACGCACACAGCTCTAAATTACCCTAAGGCGACACCCACATCAATTTTATCAAATAATAATGTAATACAAAGTGTGCCTATAATAGCTATATACATATAATTATAAGTGAAAGCATAAGCATGTTTTGTATGTATAATAATATTGAAATTATAAATAAAATTAATATCTATTCACAGTAAACAGAAAATCATTGTGGCTGCTGAGTGGAGGAAGATGGCTGACCCTAATTATCTAAATAATTGTATTATAAAGTTATCAGAATTAACTCAAAAAGACTTTAATGAGTCAAAAGACAGCCTAACTTATGCTAAAAATCTTGCAGAGTTTTTCCTGTATCTAGGATCTACCCAACCTACAAAGTAGCTCAAATCACACTTCTAAAATCACAAGTCTCAAATTCACATCTCAACAACATCATCTGGCCCTTCTTGGGCTCTCCAAACCAGTCAAAAGTTACACACTCAGAAAATTTAATTATACTCCCTAAAACTGATATTTTGCAAAAATTATTCAAACAAGTCTAAAAATTTTAAAATTTTGCCCCACGGTCCTTAACAATGTTATAAGGCTATTGCAAAAAGATTTATAATTTTCTAGTCACCCACGAATATTTTATGGATTTTATTTTAAATTCAGTATTAGGCAAAAATGAACAACATGAAGTTCGGGTTTACCTACGCTAATTCTGATGCCTGGAACTCATCTGAGGCGTTTGAAAATGGTGGTGAGGACTATAATTTTGACCCGTTTGCAAAGCAGCTCTAGCAGCTCGCCTGTTCGGCTCAAAAATACAGATCCAGTCGCCAGTGAAATTCTGCAAAACGAAGGTACCTACTAGAGGCTCACAATACCAGGAGTTAGAATATAATTTTTAAGAAATTAAATAGGCTCATTTAAAGCTCAAAAAAATACTGCGAAGTCTGTGGGACCCATCGGATTTTTGGTGTCAGAAAATTTTGAAATTTATATCACCGTGAAACTTTTGCCGAATGGAGCACGCCGGTACTTATGGAATCTCTGTGGGGTTCCCCATTTGGGAGAAATTTAGCCTAAAAATCGAAATGGACTAAAATTTTTCGGGCTTAAATTGGACAAAGTGATCGATGAAAATTCATATTCTTAGTGTCTTTAAAAAATTGTCAAAGTATAAAAGGTGATTGGGACTGAACCCAGTCCAATTGGTTGCCGGATCAGCTGGAATCAGCCATAGAAGTCGAAGAGTCGCGCTGCGCATAGGAGGGACTTTAACTCAATTTTTCGATGTCCTGGGGCTACAGCCGGCGATGGGGATGGTTGATGGTGGGGATGGTTACTGGTGGTGCGCCGGCGAGCTAGGGAGGAGGGGGAGGTGGTGGACGACAATGTGGAGGAGAGAGGAGAGAGAAAATGAAGAGGGAAGGGGAGGTGCCTGATGTGATGCGGAAGGAAGGAAGAAAAAGGAAAAATGAGCCAGTTTGATTCGACCAGTCCCATCCTGTCCGGTTCAATTCGGCTGGTTTGGTTCAAGATACCTGAAATTAAGTTTTACTCTACCCTGGGACTCAAAATGAGACTCAAAAATTCTGAAAAAATTACCGAAAAATTAAAAAAATTTGTGGAGTCAAAATATATTTTTAAATTTGCCACGTGATCTTTAAATAAATTTTTAAAAATCAATAAAAATTATTATCTTAAGAAAATCAAATCCAATTTTAAAAATCTAAAAAATTTCAAATAAATTTTCATAATATTTAATGTAATAAAATATTATAATTTTTATATAAAATAATTATTTAAAAATTTGAAGTGTTACATGCTTTAACTCCATAATAAGTAATGATGAATACAATATTTAGATAATTGCATATGTAATATTTAGATGTATATTATTTTAAAAGTAAAATATAAATAATCACATATAATATATTTTTAATTAAAAATTAAAATTTTAAAAATCATAAATTTTATTTGTCCTTTTTAATTTCGTCATGGATGGTATAAGAGAGAAACGATTAATGAGAGTTGTGTAGTTTTTACTGCAAATGTTGTTTAGAGAGACAACTATCGCCACATTTGGTAAGGGAAATTGTAGGGTTTCATTGAGGAAAAATTATATAATAAAATTGACGTATGTATAATAGTTTTATTATAATTATTAATTGTGGTAGGTTCCATCATAATCAATTATTATAATTAAATCATTATATGAACAACAATTATACTATTGTCAATGAGAGTTAGGACGAGAAAAAGAGAGGAATATGAATGTCAATTCTAGTAAAATTATATTATTTAAAATATATTTTTTTTTTTTAAACATCCGTTTTATTTATTAGAAAAAAAAAAACCCTTTTCATTTCATAACAATACATATGAATTAAAAGAAAATAATATATATAAAAAATAGAGTAAAATTCAAATTTGAAATCCTCCACTGATTCTTGGAAGACATAAGAATACCAATCAGGTAGATATTATTATTTAACTTTATTAAGGAGACGTACAGAGATTTTGATATTTTAATCTCTATTTTCTGGCACGTACTCAATAATTACATTACTATTTTTGTATTAATTAATTATCACATGTTTTTGGTGGTCAAAAGTGGACCTTATTCTCCATTGAGCCTTCCGTTCCTTTTCATTTCATAACAATAATTATCACATGTTTTTGGTGGTCAAAAGTGGACCTTATTCTCCATTGAGCCTTGATGAATAACAAATGACACAAGTAAATACGACATAACCTATTGAGGCTTCATTTGGAAAAAGAGAATCATTTACAAGAAATAAATGGGCAGCAGCAGCCATAAATTTGTAGTGTAGCCATTTTCAAAAATGCCAATTACCCATTTGAATGTAGCTTTGAATTATGAAATAATTAAGAAGAGGAATCAAACAAAGGAGAAGAGGCCAAGATGACAGAGAGAGAATTCGAAATGCATTGCAATGAATGAAAAGGGCAATTATTGCAGCGACGGATCATGAGCAGTACCACAGAAAGAGACCAATTCTGTCTTTATATTGCAATTCAACAAACAAAATGGATGATTGCCATTTTTATGTGCAGGATAGAGGCGCGTTTCGTTTTTAATTATACTCGTGTCGAACACATAATGGCAATCATTTATAATTAATATTCTTCCGTACTTATTACCGCTTAGTGTATAATATTTGGTTAATTTCACTAAAATAATATATATATTTTTAAATTCTTTTATTTAAACCTCAAATAGAAATGAGAAAGAAAGAAAAAAAAAAAAAAAAAGGAAAATTATATTTTTCAAATCCTTGTAATTGACCCAAAAAATTTACTCTAATGGGCCCAACAGATCTAATCCCATTGGTGTGTTGTATACCAATCTACTAAAGATGGACTGGCTTTTTGTGGTGAAATTACTGCGTACAATGTAATTCTCAGCCCATCCTCATTACATAGAGATTAACCAGTTCCACTTCAGGTTGTGGAACACATTTGTTGTAAAAACAGGTATTCTGATTTCCTTCGTTTCAAATAAATTATTTGTACTAAAAAATTTTAATTAATTTTTATATAATTATTTTTATTTTTATTATTTTAAAAATATTTTTTAAAAATTTAGAAAAATTAAATTATTTTATTTTAAATATTTAAATTAACAAAAAAAAATTGATTGAATTGAATTCTTATAAAATTTTAATTTCTAAACAGAAGTATTATGAAAAAGAATGCTAATGAGATTTTGTCAAGTTGAACATTAAATCTGTTTTTTTTATCAGTAAGTTTAATTTAATATTATTATTAAAGTCATAAGCTAATGAGATTTTGAGTTTGAATGTCCATCATAATAATATTTTTAAAATCATTTAATGATTATCACAAAATCTGTTTTTTTTTATCAGTAAGTTTTAATTTAATATTATTATTGAAGTCATAAGCTGATAAGAGTTTGAGTTTGAATGTCCATCATAATAATCTTTTTTAAATCATTTAATGATTATAACAAGATCTGCTTCTTTTTTTTTTTTTTAATCTGTAAGTTTTAATTTAATATTATTATTGAAGTCATAAGCTAATGAGATGTTGAGTTTGAATGCCCATCATAATAATATTTTTAAAATCATTTAATGATTATAACAAAATGAGGTTTAAAGAGAATTATTCTAATTGAACTAAAGTTTGCTGACAATAAAAGTGTAAACTGTCGACTGCCTAGCAATAGCTACCTAAAAAATAAATTACAGCAGTCAAGCTAAAACTAATTTCTTCTAACAACTTTAGTGCAGCTCTTCAACACTTCGTTTTCTTGCTCAACAAATTAGTTAACGTAGTTACAGAGAGCTCGAATTCATATGAAAATGGACTCATTAATCATTAGATAAAATATTTACATATAGATTTATATATTTTATAAACACATTTTAATTAATTTTACACATATATCGATATAAATATCTAATTTAAGAGTTGTTAAATTTATTCTTATATTAATTTTAGTTTATATTAGATGCACCCAATTAGTTATTGTTGTTGTATATGATCCAAGGTGGAGAAATTTAATTTTAAGAAGATAGTTCAATTAATTAATTAATTAATTATTTCACTCATGGCTCAAAATCATCATCTTATCTAGAAAAATTATATAATACATTGGTTATTCTATATAGGATAGCTTACATAGAATGGTAATTCAATGATAAATATACATATATGCATGGTGAGTCCTTACAAATTGTAACCACCAAGGCTTTTTTTTTTTTTTTTTAGTTTCAATGCTGTATTTATATATTTATCAATATCTTATTATTTTACCATTTTAAGTAATGTTGCTTCACTCTATAATTTCTCCTTATCTGGTGCAGGCGGTATCCATATTGCCGACAGACTAAACAGTAAGACTTGGGTTTTGAAATTTGAAAAATGAAAGATAATGAGAATATATTAGAGCCCACTTGCTTAGAAAATGTAACCAAAATAATTGATCAAAGAGATTATTTAATAGTGAAATTAAGAAATTAAGAGCCTGCAAAATGCCAATGAATAATATATGGACAATTTCCAAAGTCAAAAAAATATGGCGACGCAACGTATAGAAAGAGAAATTAACTTTGTTCTCTTTGCTGATGAGCAGTAGGGTTTTCTTGTCTTCCTAGTCTATAAATAGCCATGCATCCCATGCAAGATTTATCGCAACCTTAACAAGCTAATTAAGCAATAAAAACATCCAAGGCAAAACTCTAAGCTCCCAACCAGAAGATGAAAGTTGTTAATTTCCTTGTAGCTCTTGCAGTCTTGGCTTTGGTTTTCTCCTCTGCCATTGCCTATGATCCCAGCCCTCTCCAAGACTTCTGTGTTGCAAGCAATGGCTCCGATTCTGCTGGTACGTATGGGGATCTCAACTTTCTCTTTCTCCTTTTTTTTTTTTTTTGTTTTCTTTCTTTTCTCTTTCTAAGTGATCAAAACTACATATTCTTCATGCAGTGTTTGTGAATGGAAAATTCTGCAAGGATCCAAATCATGCGACGGCAGATGATTTCTTCTTTTCTGGACTTAATATGGCTGGAAACACCTCAAACCAACTTGGAGTGCATATCAATATCATAGATGCTGATGTGATCCCAGGACTTAACACAAACGGTATAACATTAGTACGTATTGATTTTGCAGCCAATGGTGGCCTAAACCCACCACACAATCACCCTCGGGCTGCCGAGCTACTTACAGTCTTGGAAGGAACAGTCTATGCTGGTTTTGTCACATCTAATCCTGATCATCGCCTTTTCACCAAAGTTCTAAAGCCAGGAGATGTGTTTCTATTTCCATTTGGGCTGATTCACTTCCAGTTGAATATTGGAAAAACCCCAGCAGTTGCATTGGCTGTATTAACTAGCCAAAATCCAGGAGTCGATACAATAGCAAATGCAGTTTTTGGATCCAATCCACCCATTAATCCTGATGTTCTAACAAAGGCATTCCATCTAGACAAAAATCTGGTGAGCAAGCTTCAAAAACAAGTGTGGGTGGATCCATCAGAATAGCTATAATTAGTGGATATATATGTGTGTGTGTGTGTGGCAGTTAATTTCCTCATTCTACCATCTTATCTGCAATTGTAATAAAGAGGATGCCCTGCTCCCGCCGCTAGCTAGTGATTTTGTGTCATTTTGATATTCCTCTCAAAGTTGCACTGTAACAAGTCTGACTATGCTTATGTGACCAAATACTCCTACGCACTGAACTAAAGCTCAGTGCTATAAGAGAAAAAGTCATTATTTTGTGAAAGTGATTCAAAATAAAAACATATGAATAGTGTTATTTATATGGTGATCTTAAAATTGGGTACAATCATTATCTTCACAAATTTTATATAAGTTAAAAATTTTCACTTTTTCTCATCCAACTAATTCAGAAATTTGTTATTAACTAATTCGTCGTCAAAAGTTCAAACCTTTATTAATTGTTTATGGATTGATGTCATCTGTTGGATTGTTTGAAATATGACTCTCCATGTTAGCTTCATCCATTTCTAGGATTCTTGAAGTATAGACATCTATTTCCATTTTCAAATACAAGTTAATTATTTGTCTCACGCCTCATTTGTTTCACAGAAAATAATTTATGTATAAAAAATATTAAAAATATATTTTATTATTTAGTTATAATATTAAATTAATGATATATATTTATATCATCTATGTACGTATAAGTGTTCACACACTTTAATAAAATTATCAAAGTCTAAAATCTGAAAAATAAAAAAAAGGATTTAATTTTCTTTTTGATCAGAAAAATATTTTCTATTAATTCATTTTTCTGAGTGTCTCAAAGGCTAGAAAATGCAGAAAGAATTTAATTCTTTTTAACTTAAAAAATAATTTTAAAATAAATAAAAATTAAGTATAACTGTGTGAGAATTTAAATTAATTTTTTTCTTGAAAATATTTATTATAAAGAAAGCCAATAAGCTCTAAATTTTATTTAATATAAATGAATTTTGAAAAATTTATGTTCTTAGGTTTATAAAATGTTTAGAAAACATTAAAAAAAAATTCATATAGGATTGCCTTAATTTAATGGATTAGTCAAAACTTGAACGAAATTCCACTAGATTTTTTTTTGATAATCAGTTTTTTTTTTATTAATATTTAATGGGGAAAAAACCGGCAGAAGGTTCTAACCTTGACCATCAGGCCATCCCATCACACTTATCCTCAGCTGCTGAAATAAAAAAAAAACATTGAAGATCACAAAGGTAACATAAAAAAAACATATATAGCAAGCATAAAAGCCACAAGAAATGATTGTGAAAGTGGAAGAAGAAATATGCCTATCATCATAGTCGGCCAAAGGCATATTTGTCAAAGTCAAAATTTGATTTTTTTTTTTTTTTTGGTCAAAGGTTTCGAGTTTTTAACAAGCCTTGAACCAAAGTTAAGGGGTCGGTTAATGGCCCTTTCCTCTTGAATCGATTTTGAAATTGGCTTCAAGCCAGTTGGTTTAAATCGTAAGTTCTGAACCGAAATTGGCCTGATTCAAAAAATTATTTTCTTTTTTTTAATTTATATTGAATTTATATTTGAGTTTTTTTTTATTTTTTTACATTAAAAACTAAATTATTTAGTTTATAAATGATATTTAAAAATTTATTATAGTTTGATAATACCTAGGGTCGAAGTGGAATCATTCCAAAACTGTTTCTAACCAAATCGTTTTTGAACTAGAATTAGGTTGAACCATGAAGCCAACCGAACCGGTTGTTCCAGTCAGAACCAAACCAAAACCTACCCATGGCCAGATCTAATAGGAAGAATGATTTTGTAGCATGGATGTAATCTGCTGCGTTTTCTTGTTTGTTGATGTTGGGTTCATGGAGTGTGAGTGGTTCTAGGCCTTTGTTTTGTTTTGATGCATAAATGGGAGAAATTTTAGAATACATCTATTATATGCATAATGATTTTGTTATTGCTATTGATTATAGCGAGTTTTATGTAGATTCCACCATAATCAATTGTCAAAATTTTTTTGTTGTATATATATAACGGTTGCACAAAATAATTTCTCCTATAATAGATATTAAATTTTTTCACTTAATAACTTGTGTCTACATTGAGTGTATAGAGAAAATCTAATGGCATGGATTTAGATACAGTGCTACATACTAAGTTTTTTGGTGTTCAATTATCAATAGAATTAATGCAAAAAAATGTAATGTATATTAGAGTCCAAGTTAAATAGGAATTAGGAGATTAGATGAAATAGAAAATTTAGTAAAATTTAAATTACAAGTTCTAATTAGGAGATTAGATAAAATAAAAAATTTAGTAAAATTTAAATTAGAAGTTCAATAATTAATCCCAAAAAGACTAGGTTTTAGTTGTCCATATATGATTAATTAGTTGACTATTATATTATAGAGAGCTCACGAAGTGTAGATATGTATCTAATTTCGTGAATTTTATTTGAATAATTTGTAAGAATGAAAAAAATAATTAGTAATTGTAATTTTTTTTCTTTGATAGTAAATTTATTTAACAGAATAGATTTATGCCGAATCACATTAAATTTTATATTTTTTAATTTATGTGGGTATATTTTTTACAACAATATATGAAATATATATATATATAGAAAGAGAGAGAGAGAGGATCACGAGGGTGACCCTATAATCAAACTATTATGTCATACTTTTGAAAATATATCAAGAAATTATGCAGTCAACTATATTTTATATCTCAATAAAATTGGCTATTAGACTCCAATGGAGCTGTTCTCATTCTTCGAGGTGACAACAAGGTTTGGTTTATTCAAGTTGCAGATTTAGGTAGGATGATTTTAAATTGTGAATTAATTCAAATTATTTCATATTAAAGTTTTCATTAATAAATAATTTTTTTATTTAATTTTTAATTAAAATTCAAATTAATTAAATTAACTCAAATGAATTAGCTCAGGTTTAATCTTATGAATCATTGAATTTACTCTCAATTAAACCATTAATTTTATAAGTCAGTTAAAATAAAATAAGTTCTATTTTGAGAAGATAATTTAATTAAATTACTTAGCTAATGATTGTCCTTAAAATATAGTCACGTCCACTTATCCAGTGCACCTAATATCGACGGTAATTAAATGGCTGATGAAGACTTCTTTGAAAATTCAAAGCTACTAACAATCTCATGGCTAGCCGCCTACTTAAAATATATATATAACCCTAACTCCCTAAGGCCAAAGCTGTTCCACTTTCTGCTCAATCTCACAAAAACCATGCGTCACCGTCTTCTCTTGGACTTGCATACTTACGGTCGAAACAGCTGTCCAATCAGTGATGGAGGCAGGAATTCAAATTAAGGGAGTTCAATAGTTTGATATATAAATCTCCTCTCCTTGATATATAAATCATTAAAATATTTAAAAAAAATTAAATAAGCCTTTTAAATTTTAAAATAAATGATATAAACCTTGTAATTTTAAAAAATGTATTAAAAAAGAGTGAATTATAATTTGTTTCTAATATAAATCCAGTCAAGATATGCACACGAAAATTTTCTAATGCATCAGATCTCATTAGCAATTTTACATATCTAATTTGAAATTTATTTTTTACTGAATGATTTAAAAAGTTGTCTACAGAAACTATGATGAAAATGATGAACTATAGAGAAACTTGTTCAATCATTTGACAAAGAATACTTTATCAATTTGCTCCAAGATATAGTAGATACATACCAGAATATTGTAAATTAGATACTCAAGATTGCTTATAAAGACCCTATGCACTAGAAGATCTTGGTACACAGTCTTGGCTAGATTTATAATATAAGTAAATTATAGTCTAATTTTTTTTATATCTATTTTTTAAACGTTAATTGACTTATTTAATTTATTTTTAAAATTTAAATGACTTATTTGATCTTTTTTAAAATTTAAAAGGATTGTTTCGACTTTGAAGCACTTTAAATTTATATAACTATTGGCTTATACTTTAAAAGCTAAAATAGGTCTTTTTCCAATATTTACATGTACAAAGAGAAAATAATATTATACACACTTGTTAATCAACAGTAGTAATTTTTTTCCCCTCATCTATGAATAGCAAGATTTTTAGAATTGGTGAAGAATTGCTCAATACAGATGCACTAAATGATAAAAATACCCTCATGAAATACAATAATATGAACACCAATTGGAATTTGCATATGAAGACCCAATCAAGGGCTGATTAAGGCCCTGAGTCGGACTGTTTCGGGTCAAACCTAAAACCAGCCGAAGCCAACATTTAAAGGTTTTAAACCGAAACCAGGCCACCTATAAAAGAGCTAGTATCAATCTCCTTCGCCATGTCCTAAATTGAAATCAAACCAAAACTGCCAATTCAAACTGTCAATTTGATTTCAATTCATTCAAAACAATTCTTCTTTTAAAAAACAGATGGCAACTTTAGAGGATACCATGCTGACCAAACTATTTTTAAACTAAAATTGAAACCATCAAAATAAAAATTAAGCCAGACCAAAACCGGATAAAAATTGAAATTGGGTAGAACCATGACTAACCAATACGGTTTTGGTCCATCCCCTGACTAGTACCTGAATTGCAGGCATATTCTTTCATTTGCTCAAATTTTAAAGCCACCCATCTGAAATTTGCAAATTGCTTTTAGCATTTAAACAATAGCCAAGTTTAATAAAAGCTTAAAGCATCGTCACAAATCATATGCTTAGGAAAAACCAACCTTCTCATGAAACACTATGATTAGAATAATTATACATGTCTAACACAGCATGCGTTATTTATATGTTATTAAAAATTCTTCTTAATATCTTATCCCGCATCACTTGATTTTAGGTTTTGAATCTCTTTATAACCTCTTAAACTCTTTAAAATATATGGATTTTAAGATTGGACTTAAGTTTTTTTAAAGCCTAAAATCTTTCTTCTGAGTTATTTCTCACAGGCTTATGTGAAGGTGGATTGTTAACAAAATTTTAATATAATAATGAACTTTAAAATTCATTACATTATGCTCATATTATGGTTCCAAACATGCACTAACATTCATGTTGTACATTTAATCCTTGCATGGAATAATTTTTCTTACAATGGGTACCAAGTTTTTTCACTTAACATGTTGTGTCTACCTAAATTGACTGTATGGAAAGTTTGATAACTTGGGTTTGGATATGCACGGCATGCTAAGTTTTTCCTCTAATGTTTAATTATTAATAAATATATAGGATCAGTAGGGTGACCCCATAATCAAACTATTGTGTCATACGTTTGAAAATATCTATGGAAATTAAGCAATCAAATACATTTTACCCTTAGAAGTGACAAGCAGTTTAGGTTTGGCTTATTTAAGTTGCAGATTCAAGTCTAATCGTTTTAAATTGTGAGTTAATTTAAATTATTCATTTAATTGCAGTTTAGGGTTGTTGCTTATTAAAATATTAAATTTTCTTTGCAAAATAATTTTTTATTTAATTTTAATAAAAATTTAAATTAATTGTTTTAACTCAAATAATAAATTAATTAAGGTTGAGTTTTCGTTAATGAGAAAATCACCGTTGTAAACGCTTTATCCCTATAATGAACCTCTCTAGTGCGAACAAGTTTAACCCAATGAATTATGAGATATCATTATTTTACTAAAAAATTAATTAACTCAGGTTTAATTATAAGGATTCCGGAAATGACTTTCAAATAAAAAATTAATTTTATAAGTCATTTAAATTTAAATTATTTCAAATATTATATGAATTAAAATAAATTATAAGTCAAATTTTTTAATTTTTATTTTGACGCAAGATCTAGAAATTCCATTTTGGGAAGAAAGATTAAAAAATTCCTTCAATAATCATTGTTCTTAAAATATAGTCATATCTACTTATCCAGTGCACGTAATGTCGATATTAATTAGATGGCTGCGGAAGACTTGAAACTTAATCTTTGAAAATTTAAAGCTGCTAACTAACGATATCATAGAGCCTACCTTTCCTTGGAAAATGTAACAAAATTATTGTTCTTTAATAAAAATGTGTCTACAAATAAACTAAACACACTCGGCTAGAACATTATATGTTGACTTGCGAAAAAATTAGAATATTTTTTTAAAAATATTTTAAAAAAAATTAAAAAATAAAATTTTGAATTCAAATGCGATTGTTTTCTAAATTGAGAATCAAAAAATTAGGTTTCAATTTTTCAAAATTTAACTAAAATTTTAAGAAAAGTTTTAAGTTATTTTTCATGATTATCCTTCACAACAAAAGTCTTGTTTTCTAACTATTTTTCAAATGAAAAACAATGACTTTTCTTTAATAAAAAATATGTTATAATTTTTTATAATTAAAATTAAATAATTATATAGAAAAATATTTATTTATAATGATAAAAATATTAATTATATTATTATAAAAAATAATAACACATATTAAAATAATTTTAATGAAAAATGATTTTTAAATATACTTTATAATAATTTATTTCTTTTAATTATGAAAGATATGAATAATTTTTTAATTTTTTGAATTAAAATATCATTTTTTTATTATTGAGAGATGAACATATTTTCTATATTTTTTTTTATTTTTTATAAAAAATAAAAATAAAAATTTCTTTAAAAAATAAAAAATTATTTTCTACGATTAAACAGTTTCACTTTTTACAATCACACAAATTTAAAAACATTTCTACTGCATCTACATTGAAGTCAAAACTTATATGATTATTTGATTAACAGATTAGCTTACGTTAGTGGTGAAATTAAGAAAAATTCCAAAATACATGTCAATATACAAATTTAAAAAAAAAAAACGTGACGATATTCGCATATTATATATTTGTTGATCAACATTAGTAATTTTTTGAAAAAAAAATTATTTAGTCCTTAGATTTTAATAAAATTAATTATTTAATTTATTTATTTTGAAAAAAAAATATATTATTTATTCACTTTATTTTTAGTCTATGAATTATTTAATTTCTCGCGCTAACTTTTTTATTAGTCAAGTTAGGCAAAAGAGAGAGGATAATAATAGATAGAGAATGAATAATTGATGAATTTAAAATTACAGAGATTAAATAGTTATATTATTTAAATTACAGGTACTGAATATATAGTTGAGTTTGAAAAAAAAATTTGCTTTAAAACAACAAGAGAGACTAAACAGATTATTAAAATCTAAAATTATTTTTAGTACATTTTTTAACAATTTTAAAAATTTTTAAAATTTATAACTTCAAACATCATAAAACTATATTCATCATATTATATTTCCCTATAATAAATTTTTTAAATTAAATTTTAATTACATTAAAAAATGATAAATTACTTTTAATAATTATATATACACCAAAAAAATTATTTAGAAAATTTATATATTTTTTTTCAAAAAGTTTCTTATATTTAAAATAGAAGAATTATAGTAATGATATTTTCAAAATCGCCAAGTGGTATATGCATTTTTTTTCTATTTTATTTATCCTCTTATTGGTATATGTCAAATAATTTAAAGACTAATTAAAAAATCTATTAATCAATCTATTTATTTATTAAATTTAAAATAGAATTATAATTAATTAAAATTATAATATTATTAAAATTTTATAATATAATTATAAAATTATAAAGTATAATAAAATATATATTAAATTATACTATTAAAATAAAATAATAAATAATCCACGCATGTATCACTTTTTTTATTATAATGTGCCACATAAATTAATAAGTATGCTTAAAAATTATCATATGGCACATCTTTTATTATCTTTATTTTAAAAATTATCTATAAAAATTAACTTATTAAATTAAATATGAATTTATCTAAATTTCAATCTCCTTCGCTTAGCACTAAATTGAAACCAAACCAACTGCCAGTTAAAAATTGTCATATGGCACCTCTTTTATTATCTTTATTTTTAAAATTATCTATAAAAATTAATTTATTATGTTAAATATTAATTCATCTAAATTTTAATCTCCTTCGCTAAGCCCTAAATTGAAATCAAATCAACTGCCAGTTTAAACTGTAAATTTGATTTCATTTCATTCAAACCAAATCTTTTAAAAAAAAATAGATGGCAACTTTAGAGGATACCATGTGGATCAAACTATTTTTAAACCGAAATTAAAACCATCAAAATCAAAATTAAGCCAAACCAAAACTAGGTAAAAATTGAAATTGGGTAGAACCATGACTAACCAATCCGATTTCGGTTCATCCCCTGGCTAGTACCTGAATTGCAAGCATATTCTTTCATTTGCTCAAATTTTAAAGCCACCCGTCTGAAATTTGCAAATTGCTTCTAACATTTAAACAATAGCCAAGTTAATAAAAGCTCAAAGCATCTTGGGTTATTTCTCCCAGACTTATGTGAAGGTAGATTGTTAATAAAAAAAATTCTTTTTGGCTTCTCACCACCAAACAAATGTGATAGAAATCTAATTGAAGACACAAAATATAATCAATTAAAAATTCAATAGAATAATGAACTAAAAAATTCATTTCATAATATTACATCATGCTTATATTATGGTAACAAACATGTACTAACATTCATGTAATACATTTTAACGGTTGCATGTAATACATTTATCGGTTGCATGGAATAATTTTTCTTTCAATGGGTACTAAGTTTTTTCATTTAAATTAATTTTTAATTAAAATTTAAATTAATTAGTTTAACTCAAATAATAAATTAATTAAGTAAAATTGAGTGTTTAATCTTTATAAATGAAGAAAATTCATGTTAAAAGCACTTCTATAATGAGCCTCCTCACTATAAATAGACTTAACTCAATAGATTAGGAGATGCCTTTATTTTACTAAAAAAAATAAATTAATTAATTTAGATTTAATTATATGAATTTTTGAAATCACCGCTAATTAAATAATTAATTTTATAAATCATTTAAATTTAAATTATTTTAAATTTCATATAAACTAAAATAAATTACAAGTCAAATTTTTTAATCTTTATTTTGATAAAAGATCTAGAAATTCCATTTTGAGAAGATAGTTTAAAAAATTCGTTAGCTAATCATTGTTCTTAAAATATAGTCAAATGTACTTATCCAGTGCACGTGATATCGATATTAATTAGATGGCTGCGGAAGACTTGAAACTAAGCTTCGCAAGTTCTTTGAAAATTGAAAGCTACTAATTAACGATATCATAGCGCCTACTTCCTTTGAAAATGTAACAAAATTATTATTTCTTATTAAAAATGTGTATGCAAATAAGTTGAACGCAAGTCAGAACATTACATGTTCATTTGTGAAAAAATTGGAATATTTTTTATTTTTTTTTAAATTAAAAAAGAGAGTTTCGTATTTTAATGCTGTTGTTTTTCAAATTGTGAATTAAAAAATTAAGTATTAATTTTTCAAAATTTAACTAAGATTTAGAAAACAATTTTAAGTTATTTTTCATTATTTTTCTTTACAATAAAAGTCTTGTTTTCAATTATTTTTTATATGAAAAAAAATGACTTTACTATAATAAAAATATATATTATAATTTTTATAATTAAATTGAATACTTATTTTAAAAAATATTTACTTATAATTATAAAAAATATTAATTATATCATTATAAAAAATAATAACACATTAAACTAATTTTAATAATAAAATGAGTTTTAAAAATATTTTATAATGATTTATTTCTTTTAATTATAATAGATATGAACAATTTTTTTAATTTTTTGAATTAAAATACCATTTTTTATTATTGGGAGATGAATACGTTTTTAATATTTTTCTTTATTTTTCATAAAAAATAAAAATAAGAATTTTTTAAAAAAATTATTTCCTGCAAGTAAACAATTTCTCTTTTCACAACCACACAAATTTAAAAACATTTCTACCGCACCTATACTGAAGTCAAAACCTAAAATACTTATATGATTATTTGATTAACAGATTAGCTATGTTAGTGGTGAA
Organism: Hevea brasiliensis; assembly: GCF_030052815.1. NCBI lineage: Eukaryota > Viridiplantae > Streptophyta > Magnoliopsida > Malpighiales > Euphorbiaceae > Hevea > Hevea brasiliensis. Next base: position 36,177,878 of record NC_079510.1, on the reverse strand, counting down.
ATTAAGAAAGAGCCTCCAAAATACCCATTAATATGGACAAATGAGATTTTGAGTTTGAATGCCTATCTTAATAATATTTTTAAAATCGTTTAATGATTATAACAAAATCTGCTCTTTTTTTTATCAGTAAGTTTTAATCTAATATTATTATTAATGTCATCAGCTAATGAGATTTTGAGTTTGAATGCCCATCGTAATAATATTTTTAAAATCATTTAATGATTATAACAAAATGAGGTTTTAAGAGAATTATTCTAATTGAACTAAAGTTTGTTGACAATAAAAGTGTAAACTGTGGACAGCCTAGCCAAGTTGAAATAGCTACCTAAAAAATAAATGACAGCAGTCAAGCTAAAACTAATTTCTTCTAATTACTTTAGTGCAGCTCTTCAACCCTTCGTTTTCTTGCTTAATAAATTAGTTAAGGTACGTTACAGAGAGCTCAAACTCATATAAAAATAAACTTATTAATCATCAGATTAAATATTTACATATAGATTTATACACTTTAGAAACATACTTTAATTAATTCTACACATATCTCGATATAAATAATTAATTATCAGTTGTTAAATTGAATCTCATATTAGTTTGAATTTATATTAGATGGATCCGATTAGTTATTGTTGTTGTATATGATCCAAGGTGGAGAAATTCAATTTTAAGAAGATCGTTCAATTAATTAATTAATTACTTTAGTCATTGCTCAAAATCACTGGAAATTTATGTAATACATCGATTATTCTATAGGATAGCTTACATAGAATGGTAATCCAATGACAAATATACATAGTGAGTCCTACAAAATTGTACCTACAAAGTATTTTTTTTTTTTAAAGTTTCAATACTGTATTTATATATTTATCAATATCTTATTATTGTACCGTTTTATGTAATATCGCTTCACTCTATAATTTCTCCTTATCTGGTGCAGGCAGTATCAATGTTGCCCGCAGACTTAACAGTACGTGCTTATATAAGACTTGGGTTCTGAAATTTGAAAAATGAAAGATACTGAGAATATATTAGAGCCCACTTGCTTAGAAAATGTAACCAAAATAATTGATCAAAGAGATCATTTAATAGTGAAATTAAGAAATTAAGAGCCTGCAAAATGCCAATGAATTATATATGGACAATTTCCAAGTCAAAAAAATATGGCGACGTAACGTATAGAAAGAGAAATTAACATTGTTCACTTGCTGCTGAGCAGTAGGGTTTTCTTGTCTTCCTAGTCTATAAATAGCCATGCATCCCATGCAAGATTTATCGCAACCTGAACAAGCTAGTTAAGCAATAAAAACATCCAAGGCAAAACTCTAAGCTCCCAACCACACGATGAAAGTTGTTAATTTCCTTGTAGCTCTCGCAGTCTTGGCTTTGGCTTTCTCCTCTGCCATTGCCTATGATCCCAGCCCTCTCCAAGACTTCTGTGTAGCAAGCAATGGCACCGATTCTGCTGGTATGTATGGGGATTTCAACTTTCTCTTTCTCCTTTTTTTTTTTTTTCTTTCTTTCTTTTCTCTTTCTAAGTGATCAAAACTAAATTTTCTTCATGCAGTGTTTGTGAATGGAAAATTCTGCAAGGATCCAAATCATGCGACGGCAGATGATTTCTTCTTTTCTGGACTTAATGTGGCTGGAGACACCTCAAACCAACTTGGAGTGCATATCAATATCGTAGATGCTGATGTGATCCCAGGACTTAATACAAACGGTATAACATTAGTTCGTATTGATTATGCAGCCAATGGTGGCCTAAACCCACCACACAATCACCCTCGGGCTGCCGAGTTACTTACAGTCTTGGAAGGAACAGTCTATGCTGGTTTTGTCACATCTAATCCTGATCATCGCCTTTTCACCAAAGTTCTCAAGCCAGGAGATGTGTTTCTATTTCCATTTGGGCTGATTCACTTCCAGTTGAATATTGGAAAAACCCCAGCAGTTGCATTGGCTACATTAACTAGCCAAAATCCAGGAGTCAATACAATAGCAAATGCAGTTTTTGGATCCGATCCACCCATCAATCCTGATGTTCTAACAAAGGCATTCCATCTAGACAAAAATCTGGTGAGCAAGCTTCAAAAACAAGTATGGGTGGATCCATCAGAATAGCTATAATTAGTGGATATATATATATATATGTGTGTGTAATTTCCTCATTCTACCATCTTATCTGCAATTGTAATAAAGAGGATGTCCTCCTCCCGCCGCTGGCTAGTGATTTTGTATCATTTTGATATTCCTCTTAAAGTTGCACTGTAATAAGTCGGATTATGCTTATGCGTTGTTGATGTACCATATCTACTAGCTGAACCAAATACTCAGTGCTATAAGAGAAAAAGTCTTTATTTTGTGAGAGTGATTCAAAACAAAAACATATGAATAGTTTTATCTATATGGTGATCTTAAAATTGGGTACAATCATTATCATCCCAAATTTTATATAAGTTAAAAATTTTCACTTTTTCTCATTCAACTAATTCAGAAATTTGTTATTAACTAATTCATCGTCAAAAGTTCAAACCTTTATTAATTGTTTATGGATTGATGTCATCTGTTGGATTGTTTGAAATATGACTCTCCATGTTAGCTTCATCCATTTCTAGGATTCTTGAATTATAGACATCTATTTTCATTTCCAAATACAAATTAATTATTTGTTTTAGGCTCATTTGTTTCACAAAAAATAATTTATATATAAAAAAATATTAAAATATTTTTCATTATTTAATTGTAATGTTAAACTAATGATATGTATTTATATCATGGGTGTATGTATAAGTATTTTTACACTTTAATGAGATTATTAAAGTCTAAAAAATGAAAAATCACTTAATTTTTCCTTTGATCAGGAAAATATTTTCTGTTAACTCATTTTTTTCTGAGTGTCTAAAATATTAGAAAATGCAGAAAGAATTTAATTTTTTTAACTTAAAAATAATTTTAAAATAAATAAAAAGAATTTAATTGATTTTTTTTTCTTGAAAATATTTATTTTAAGCTTTAAATTTTATTTAATATAAATGAATTTTGTAAAATTTATGTTCTTAGGTTTATAAAATGTTTAGAAAACATAAAAAAAAAAAAAATCATATAGGATTGCCTTAATTTAATGGATTAGTCAAAACTTGAACGAAATTCCACTAGAATTTTTTTTCGATAATCAATTTTTTTTTATTAATATTTAATGGGGAAAAAGGCAGCAGAAGGTTCTAACCTTGACCATCAGGCCATCCCATCACACTTATCCTGAGCTGCTGAAAAAAAAACAATGAAAAGAAAGAATCATAACATGATTGTGAAAGTGGAAGAACAAATACGCCTATCATCATAGTCGGCCAAAGGCCAGTTCGGTTCGTGAACCGCATTGGGATTGGTCCAAGTCAAACTTTGAATTATTTTTTGTCAAAGGTTTCGAGTTTTTAACAAGCCTTGAATTATTTTCTTTTTTCTTTAATTTATATTGAATTTATATTTGGGTTTTTTTTTTTTTTACATTAGAAACTAAATTATTTAGTTTATAAATGCTGTTTAAAAATTTATTATAGTTTAATAATACTTAGAGTCAAACTGGAATCATTCCGAAAATGTTTCTAACCAAATTATTTTTGAACTAGAATTAGGTTGAACCATGAAGCCAACCGAACCGGTGTTCCAGTCAGAACCAAACCAAAACCTACCCATGGCCAGATCAACTAGGGAGAATGATTTTATAGCATGGATGTAATCTGGTGTGTTTTCTTGTTTGTTGATGTTGGGTTCATGAAGTGTGAGTGGTTCTAGCCCTTTGTTTTTTTTTTTTTTTTATGCATAAATGTGAGAAATTTTCAAATACAACTATTATATGAATAACAAATTTGTTATAGCTATTGATTATATAGATTCCTTTATAATCAATTGTCAAAATTTATTTGTTGTATATATATAACTGCTGCACAAAATAATTTTTCCTGTAATAGATACCAAATTTTTTCACTTAGTATCTTGCGTCTATGTTGGGTGTCTAGAGAAGATCTAATGGCTTGGATTTAGATACAGTGCTACATACTAAGTTTTTTGGTGTTCAATTATCAATAAAATTAATGCTTATCTAGAAAAAAATGTAATATATATTAGAGTCCAAGTTAAATAGGAATTAAGAGATTAGATAAAATAGAAAATTTAATAGAATTTAAATTAGAAGTTTAATAATTAGCCCCAAAAGACTAGGTTTTAATTGTCTATATATGATTTGTTAGTTGGCCATTATATTATAGAGAGTTTACGAAGTGAAGAGGTTTATCAAATTCTGTGAGTTTTATTTGAGTGACTTATAAGAGTAAAAAAAAAATTAGAAATTGTAATGATTTTTCTTTGATAGTGAATTTATTTGGCAGTATAAACTTAAGCTGAACCACGTTAAATTTTATATTTTTTAATTTATGTGGGTATGTTTTTACAACAATATATATAAAGTATATATATATATATATATATATATATAGAGAGAGAGAGAGAGAGAGAGAGAGAGAGAGAGAGAGAGAGAGAGAGAGAGAGAGAGTGAGAGAGAGAGAGAGAGAGAGAGAGGATCACTAGGTGAACCTCTAATCAAACTATTGCGTCACACTTTTGAAAATATATCAGGAAATTAAGCAGTCAAGTATATTTTATATCTTAATAAAACTGGCTATTGAACTCGAACAAAGTTGTTCTCATCCTTAGAGGCGACAAGGTTCGGTTTATTCAAATTGCTGATTCAGCTCAGATGATTTTAAATTGTGAATTATTTTAAATTATTCATTTATTTCATATTAAATTGTTCATTAACAAATAATTTTTTTATTTAATTTTTAATCAAAATTCAAATTAATTGAATTAACTCAAATGAATTAGCTCAGGCTTAATCATATGAATCATTGAATTTACTCTCGATTAAACCATTAATTTTATAAGTCATTTAAAATAAAATAAGTTCTATTTTGAGAAGATAGTTTAATTAAATTATTTAGCTAATCCGTGTTCTTAAAATATAGTCATGTCCACATATCCAGTGCACCTAATATCGACAGTCATTATTAAATGGCTGCCGAAGACTTCTTTGAAAATTCAAAGCAACAATCTCATAGCTGGCCGCCCACTTCCTTGAATATATATATATATATATATATACCTCCCTAAGGCCAAATCTGTTCCACTTTCTGCTCAGTCTTACAAAAACCATGCGTCACCGTCTTCTCTTGGACTTACTTACAGTCGAAACAGCTGTCTAATTTATTTTCTGAGTATAGTGAAATTTCAGCAATGAGAGATTCTAAAAATAGTAATGAATTATGAATAGAAAGTCACTAAAGTTTTTCAAATTGATGAAAAAGATAATAAAATATTTGATAATATTGTCCAATAATTTAAATTTCAAAGCATAAAAGTTGGAGTTTATAGATTCGTTAGAAAAGTAAAATGAGAAAATATAATTAATGGAGGAGAAACCAAAAAATAATGATGTTTGGGGATTTTTTTAGTAAAAATATTTGTGTTCTACTGTTGATATCATTCTTTCAATAAGACAGCAAAGGATTTAGAGTTTTATTTTTTTTTTTAATTACTGATAAACTACTAAAGGTTTTTAAAATATTCGGCCACTGCTCCATCAAAATTTTGTAAATAATAATAAAAAATACTATTTTTTAAAAAATTACTACCCTCGTAAAAAATTTTAAAATTCTAAGGGATCCAGTGCCTATCAAAATTTAATGGATAATAATTTTTTTTTGTGAAATTATTATTACACCCTTCAAAATTTTTAAAATCCCAGGGGGCCCAGTGCCCCCTTGGCCCATGAATGGCTACGTCCCTGTGTCCAACCTCCCTCGTCGTCTCAAATTTAGTTCTCCCTCCCTCTCACTTTCACCCCGCACCCACAAATCTCCTCTCCTTGATGGCGCTCGACCCTCCTCAGAGAATTCTGTGTCAAAAAATGTGAAAATAAATTTTCTTCTTTAAAGTTATACTAAATAATTATATAAAGCATTAAGATATTTAAAAAAATTAAATAAATCTTTTAAATTTTAAACTAAATAAAATAAACCTTTTAATTTTTAAAAATACATTAAAAAGGAGTGCATTATAATTTATTTCTAGTATAGATCTAATCAAGATGTTGCACGAAAATTTTCTAATGCATGAGGTCTCGTTAGCAATTCTACTTGTCTAATTTTCAATTTATTTTTTATTGAATAATTTAAGAAGTTATCTACAAAAACTATGATGAACTATAGAGAAACTCCTTCAATCATTTGATAAAGAATAATTTTTTAATTTGTTCTAAGATGCAGCAAATACATACCGGAATATTGAAAAACAGATACTCAAGATTGTCTATGAAGACCTGTGCACTGGAAGATCTTGGTACACAGTCTTGGCTAGAGTTATAATACAAGTAAATTATAGTTTAATTTTTTTTATATCTATTTTTTAAAAGTTAAATGACTTATTTAATTTATTTTTAAAATTTAAATAACTTATTTGATATTTTTTAAAATTTGAAAGATTGTTTATACTCTGAAGCACTTTAAAAACTTATAAAACTATTGACTTATACTTTAAGGGTCAAAATAGGTATTTTTCCAATATTTACATGTACAAAAAGAAAATAATATTATATACACTTGTTAATCAACAGGAGTAATTTTTTTTCCCTCATCTATGAATAGCAAGATTTTTAGAATTGGTCCAGTGTGAAAATATGGTGAAGAATTGCTCAATACAGATGCACTAAATGATAAAAATACCCTCATGAAGTACAATAATATGAACACCAATTGTAATTCGCATATGAAGACCCAATCAAGGGCTAATTAAGGCCCTGAATCGGAGTGTCTCAGGTCAAACCCAAAACTAGCCAAAGCCAACATTTTAAGGTCTTAAAGCGAAACTAGACCAGCTATAAAAGAGCTAGTTTCAATCTTCTTCGCCATGTCCTAAATTGAAATCAAACCAAAACTGCCAATTCAAACCGTCAATTTGATTTCAAATCATTCAAACCAAATCTTGTTTTAAAAAAATAGATGGCAACTTTAGAGGATACCATGCGGACCAAACTATTTTTAAACTGAAATTGAAACCATCAAAATCAAAATTAAGCCAGACCAAAACCGGGTAAAAATTGAAATTGGGTAGAACCATGACTAACCAATCCGGTTTCGGTTCATCCCCTGGCTAGTACCTGAATTGCAGGCATATTCCTTCATTTGCTCAAATTTTAAAGCCACCCATCTGAAATTTGCTAATTGCTTCTAGCATTTAAACAATAGCCAAGTTTAATAAAAGCTTAAAGCATTGTCACAAAACATATGGTTTGGAAAAACCAACCTTCTCATGAAACACTAAAGGTTTCATCCATTTGATGAAGAAACTATGATTAGAATAATCATACATGTCTAACACAACATGTGTTATTTGAATGCTATCGAAGATTCTTCTTAGTCTCTTATCCCACATCACCTGCTTATAGGTTTGGAATCTCTTTATAACCTCTTAACCTCTCTAAAGTACATGGATTTTAAAGTTCGATTTGAGTTTTTTCAAAATCTAATATCTTTCCTCTGAGTCATTTCTCACAGGCTTATGTGAAGGTGGATTGTTAACAAAAATTCAATAGAATGATGAACTAAAAAAAATTCATTTCATAACATTACATTATGCTTATATTATGGTACCAAACATGCACTAATATTCAGGTTGTACATTTAATGCTTGCATGGAATAATTTTTCTTGTAATGGATGCCAAGTTTTTTCACATAACATGTTGTGTCTAGCTAAATTGACTGTATGAAATGTTTGATGACTTGGGTTTGGATATGCATACATGCTAAGTTTTTCCTCCTAATGTTTAATTATCAATAAATATACAGGATCACTAGAGTGATCCCATAATCAAACTATTGTGTCATACATTTGAAAATATCTCTGAAAATTAAGCAGTCAACGACATTTTATCTTTAGAGGTGACAAGTAGTTTAGGTTCGACTTATTCAAATTGCATATTCAACTCTAATCATTTTAGATTGTGAGTTAATTAAAACTATTCATTTAATTGAAGTTTAGGGTTGTTGCTTATTGAAATTTTAAATTTTCTTTGCAAAATAATTTTTTCATGTCATTTTAATTAAAATTTAAATTAATTAGTTTAACTCAAATAATAAATTAATTAAGGTCGAGTGGCTGCGGAAGACTTGAAACTTAATCTTTGAAAATTTAAAGCTGCTAACCAACGATATCATAGAGCCTACCTTTCCTTGGAAAATGTAACAAAATTATTATTCTTTAATAAAAATGTGTCTACAAATAAACTAAACACATTCGGCTAGAACATTATATGTTCACTTGTGGAAAAATTAATATATTTTTAAAAATATTTAAAAAAAAAATAAAAATTAGAATTTCGTATTCAAATGTGGTTGTTTTCTAAATAAAAAATTAAAAAATTATGTTTTAATTTTTCAAAATTTAACTAAAATTTTAAGAAAAATTTAACTAAAATTTTAAGAAAAGTTTTAAGTTGTTTTTCATTATTATCCTTTACAACAAAAGTCTTGTTTTCTAACTATTTTTCAAATGAAAAACAATGACTTTTCTGTAATAAAAAATATATTATAATTTTTCATAATTAAAATTAAATAATTATATAGGAAAATATTTATTTATAATGATAAAAATATTAATTATATTATTATAAAAAAAACACATATTAAAATAATTTTAATAAAAAATGATTTTTAAATATATTTTATAATAATTTATTTCTTTTAATTATAAAAGATATGAATAATTTTTTTAATTTTTTGAATTAAAATATCATTTTTTATTATTGAGAGATGAACATATTTTCTATAATTTTCTTTATTTTTTATAAAAAATAAAAATAAAAATTTCTTTAAAAAATAAAAAAATATTTTCTACAATTAAACAGTTTCACTTTTTACAATCACAAAAATTTAAAAACATTTCTACTGCATCTACATTGAAGTCAAAACTCATGATTATTTGATTAACAGATTCGTTTACGTTAGTGGTGAAATTAAGAAAGAGCCTCCAAAATTAATAACCATGAATATGGACAAATTTCATGTCAAAAAAAAAAAAACGTGACGACACGCACATATTATACACTTGTTGATCAACATCAGTAATTTTTTGAAAAAAAAAATTTATCTGGTCTTTAAATTTTAATAAAATTAATTATTTAATTTAAAAAAATATATCATTTATTTATTTTATTTTTAATCTGTGAATTATTTAGTTTCTCACCTTAATTTTTTTTATTAGTTAAGTTAGGTAAAAAAGAAAAGGTAGTTAAAGACAGTGAATAAATAATTGATAGATTTGAAATATTTAAAATTATAAGAATTAAATAGTTATTTATTTAAATTACAAATACTGAATATAGAATTGAGTTGGCAAAAAAATTATACTTTAAAATAATAGGAAGGACAAAATAGTTTATAGAGTAAAAAATAAAATGACTAATTAAATAGTATATTTTTTAAAATAAATAGACTAAATAATTAATTTAGTAAAATGTAATGCCTAAATAATAATTTTTCCTAATTTTTTTACTCATTTAGACCAATTTTTTTTATTTGAATTTGTCTAAAAATTTAATTAAAATAAAATTAGAGTTGAATCAATATATTATTTGTTTTGAATATTATTTAATAAATTTATTTCATTTTATTAGTAATTTTTATATATAAATATTAATATATAAATTTAATAAATATAATTCTTTATAATTTAATTTTAAAATGTTAGCATGGGTATCAGAAATATATCTTTTTAATATTTAATTAACTTATCCCATATATATATATATATATATATATATATATATATATATATATATATATATATATATATATATATATATTAAAGCCAAGTTTTATGAAGTGTGCCACGGAAACTGACAAGCAAACTTAAAAAATTGTCATATGACGCTAATGTTATTATAAAGTATGCCACATAAATTAATAAGTATGCTTAAAAATTATTATATGTCACATCTTTTATTATTTTTTTTATATTTATTAATAAAGAATAACTTATCATAGTAAATTATTAATTTATCTAAATATTTTAAAGACTAACTAAAAAAATCTATTAATCAATCTATTTATTTATTAAATTTAAAATAAAATTATAATTAATTAAAAATATAATATTATTAAAATTTGGTAATGTAATTATGAAATTATAAAGTATAGTAAATATATATATATATATATTAAATTATCTATTAAAATAAAATAATAAATAATTCACACATGCGTCACATTTTTTATTATAATGTGTCACATAAACTAATAACTATGTTTAAAAATGCCGTAGGACATCTCTTTTATTATCTTTATTTTCAAAATTATCTATAAAAATTAACTTATCATATTAAATATTAATTTATCTAAATTTCAATCTCTTTCGCTAAGCTATAAATTGAAATCAAATCAAAATTGTCAGTTTTAATTCTCAATTTGATTTCAATTCATTCAAACCATTTTTTTTTTTTTTAAATAGATGGCAACTTTAGAGGATCGCATGTGGACCAAACTATTTTTAAACCGAAATTAAAACCATCAAAATCAAAATTAAGCCAAACCAAAACCAAGTAAAAATTGAAATTGGGTAGAACCATGACTAACCAATCCGGTTTCGGTTCATCCCCTGGCTAGTACCTAAATTGCAAGCATATTCTTTCATTTGCTCAAATTTAAAGCCACCCGTCTGAAATTTGCAAATTGCTTCTAGCATTTAAACAGTAGCCAAGTTAATAAAAGCTCAAAGCATCTTTGGGTTATTTCTCTCAGGCTCATGTGAAGGTGGATTGTTAATAAAAAAATTCTTTTTGGCTTCTCACCACCAAACAATGCACGTGTGATAGAAATTTAACTGAAGACAGAAAATATAATCAAATAAAAATTCAATAGAATAATGAACTAAAAAATTCATTTCATAACATTACATTATGCTTATGGTATGAAAAGAGTTTGATAACTTGGATTTGGATATGAGCTATATGCTAAGTTTTTTTTTATTTTTAATTATCAATAAATATTTTGCTTATCTAAAAAAAAAAAACATATATGAAGCATTTTAATAAAAAAAAAAAAGATAGGATCACTAACCCCAAAATCAAACTGTGTCATACGCTTGAAAATATCTTTGAAAATTAAGCAGTGAATTATACTTTATCTTTAGAGGTGATAGGAGATTTAGGTTCTGTTTATTCAAGTTGCAGATTCAAGTCAAATCATTTTAAATTGTGAATTAATTCAAATTATTCATTGAATTGGAGTTTAGGGTTGTTCCTCATTAAAATATTAAATTTTTTATAAAAAATTATTTAATTTTTAATCAAAATTTAAATTAATTGGTTTAACTCAAATAATAAATAAATTAATTAAAGTTGAGTATTCGATCTTTGTAAATAAAGAAAATTCATGTGAAAAGCGTTTTACCCCATAATGGACTTCCTCAATATGAGCAGACTTATCTTAATAGATTAGAAAATACCTTTATTTTACTGAAAAATAATAATAAATTAATTAACTTAGGTTTAATCATACAGATTTCTAAAATGACTCTTAATTAAATAATTAATTTTATAAGTCATTTAAATTTAAATTATTTCAAATTTCATATAAACTAAAATAAATTATAAGTCAAATTTTTGAATCTCTATTTTGACATAAGATCTAGAAATTCCATTTTGAGAAGATAGTTTAAAAAATTCCTTAGCTAATCATTGTTCTTAAAATATAGTCATATCTATTTATCCAATGCACGTAATATCAAATATTAATTAGATGGCTGCGGAAGACTTGAAACTAAGCTTTGCTGGTTCTTTGAAAATTTAAAGCGACTAATTAACGATATCATAGCGGCTGCTTCCTTGGAAAATGTAACAAAATTATTATTTCTTAATAAAAATGTATGTATAAATAAGCTGAACACACTCCATGGGAACATTACATATTCATTAGTAAAAAAATTGGAATATGTTTTAGAAAAGTTTTTTAAAAAAATTGAAAAATAGAGTTTTGTATTCAAATGTGGTTATTTTCTAAATTGGGAATTGAAAAATTAGGTTTTAATTTTTTAAAATTTAACTAAGATCTAGAAAATAGTTTGAAGTTGTTTTTCATTATTTTCCTTTACAATAAGTCTTGTTGTTTAACTATTTTACAGATGAAAAACAATAAATTTTCTATAATAAAAAAATATATTATAATTTTTCATAATTAAATTAAATAACTATTAAAAATATTTATTTTAATGATAAAAAACATTAATTATATTATATTAAAAATAATAACATATCAAAATAATTTTAATAATAATATGATTTTTAAATATATTTTATAATAATTTATTTCTTTTAATTATGATAAATATGTTTTTTTTATTTTTTGAATTAAAATACTATTTTTTATTGTTGAGAGATGAATATATTTTTTTATGTTTTTCTTTATTTTTCATAAAAATAAAAATAAATTTTTTTTCAAAAAAATTATTTTCTACAAATTTAAAAGCATTTCTACCGCACCTATATTGAAGTCAAAACCTAAAATACTTATATGATTATTTGATTAGCAGATTAGCTACGTTAGCGGTGAAATTAAGAAAGAGCCTCCAAAATACCCATGAATATGGACACTTGTTGATCAAAATTCGTATTTTTTTGAGAAAATTATTATTTAAGTTTTACATTTTAATGAAATTAATTATTTATTTTATTTATTTTAAAAAATATACTATTTATTCATTTTATTTTTAGTTTGTGAACTATTTAATCCCTTCCGTTAACTTTTTTATCAGTCAAGTTAATCAAAGGAGAGAGAATAATAATAGATAATGACTTAATAATTAATAAATTTAAAATTATGATAATTAAGTAGTTGCATTATCCAAATTATAGGTACTGAATATATATTTGATTTGGAAAAAATTTTTACTTTAAAATAATGAGAGGAATTAAATAGTTAACAGAGTAAAAATAAAGGGATTAATTAAATGGTATACTTTTTTAAAATAAAAAAGTTAAATAATTAATTTAGTAAAATGCAATGACTAAATATTCTCTATCTTTTTCGCTGGTCTATAAATTGGACATATTTTAGATTTGGATTGGTCTAAAAATTTATTTAAAATTAATTTAGTGTTGAATCAATATATTATTTATTTTGAATATTATTAATAAATATTAAATTTATATCATGTTATTAATTATTTTTATATATAAATATTAATTTATTAATTTACTTTTAATATTAATATATAAATTTAATAAATATAATTCTTTATAAATTAATTTTAAAACATTAGCTTGCATATTAGAAATATATCTTTTGATATTTAATCAACTTGTCTAATCTATTCATTTATATAAAGTATGAAGGCATTTTTAAGAGGATGCCATGTGGCACTCTTTTTTAAGAATTTGCCATGTGTCATCTTTCATTAATAATTCTAGTTTATATTAATTATTATTTTTTTTATTTTTTTTAATTATCATTATTATTTACAATACTACATTAATATTTATTATTTAAATTATAAGAAAATTTTAGTTGATTTAAAAGTTCGCCCACTCATTCATACATTTATATATACTAATCTTTTAAGCACATGAGTTGCATATGTGTCAAATTAAATAAATAAGATATAATATTAGTGTGTTTATAGTTCATTATTAATAATTTACTATATATATTACATATTTAATTACATATAAATATATAATTATATTAAAATTATATAATATATTTAAAAAATATGCCAAATATATGAATAAAATTATATTTGTCTCATTCTTTTATTTGGTACAATTTGATACTGTTTTTAATTCAATTAGTAATAAAGAAAACTAAAACCTTATTAAAATTGTAAAATAAATTCAGATCAACATGGTTCAGTTTTTATAATATCAATTTTTTTAAATATAATTCTTATCAATTAGTTGAATTTTTTAAAGTACTGATTTTTATGAGCCGTGCATACCCTACCTTCAAAAATAAAAATAAATAATAATAATAATAATAATAACTCTGTTGTGTTAATTTTAATAAATCGTGATAAATAAAATAATTATATTTTTTTAACAAAATTATAAAATAATTATCATAATACAGATATATAGGAGAATAAATTAATTGAATTTAGTTATAGTTGTCATCAATTGTTTTTGTTAGTATTAATTTTTTATTAAAATCAAATAAAATTCTTTTTTTTTTAATTATACTTCAGTTACTTCTTAAAATTAACATTCATCTTTGGTTGCTTTATTATTATTTTTTTATAATTCATAATCATAAAAAAGTTAAAAAGTTTAGTTTTATTTAATATTCATAATTTTATTATTATTATTATTATTATTATTATTATTATTATTATTATTATTATTTTAGCTTAAATTATTATAAAAGGTTCAATTTAATTTATTTTTATTATATTTTATTGCTTTTTAAATTTTTTATTATATTTGATTGTAGCATGGTTGGTAATAAAAATTTCTTATTTAACGAATTACAAGAAATTAATGAATATGTAAAATGAAATTTTATTTCATAATCATAATGTACTTATATGTCAATATGGTGTCAATATATAATTTTATTGTATCAAAATAAACAATTTACTATATATTATAAAAATTTTATTTCTAAATATATTAAATAATGTTAGAATTTTACTAGTATTGTATTTTAAATAGAAATATGATTCTATTTTTTTGTCGTAATTATTTGTAGTAAATTTTTTATTCTTATCTTATTATTTTTATTTTTTTATTATTTTCATTGTAACATTTTATTTTTATCTTTTATTAAACTTTATAATATTATAAATAATCTAAAGTTTAAAGATATATTTATCCATTCATAAGTTTACTCTTCATTTGTACTCTCTCTCTATATATATAATGCTTGAGCTTGTGTGACTGCCATATGTTAGAGAAGATTTCTAGTTCCAGTCTTCATACATTGTGGATAGATCCATGTGAAAATATGGCTAAACTTCATATTGATATGCCTAATCTATACATCTTTTCATATTATGGTTATATAATTTCATTTTATTCAAATGATTTGATCTTGCCCAAGAGTCATTTGTATTTCAAATCCTATAAGAAGCATTTTTCCTGGTATACTAGAATGATTGAATTCCTTTGGGAAGTGACATAGGTGAAGTATGTCTAGTAAATAATTTCTATTATTTATTTGAATCTTTGTTTATGTATACTCGAATTAATTCATAATAAACTGTAGATATAGACACTCATGGAATTAATATGTGAATTCCAATTGATATATCATACATGCGATTAATTAGAATCATCTTAAAAGTTCACTGATTATCTTTTCAAGATTATATTATTACTTGTGAATTGAGACAAGTCATATCACCTCCATTGCATAACATGAAAGAATTGAAGTTTTCAATTTCTATTGATCCCTATCGTCCTATTGCTGAACTTGTGGCTACTATGCTTTAAACTTCTCCTCATTTAAAAAGTCTATACATAGATCCAACTTAAAATCTTTTTTTAAGGTATGATATTAATTATTTTTTATATAGGAATTCCATTTAGGAATGATATAGAAATAGTTGCTTGCAGATCTACTTTATTATGAAGCGATTCCAAGTCGCTATGAATGTTGAATTGTAATGTTACTTATGTTTTGTACAATGAAATAGTTGAGTAATATTTGCTTGCAAAGTTACCACCATTACATTTTTTTTTTGGTTGAAATAAATGCATGTGAACTTTAAATAATGTATCGAGATAAACAAAAAGGAAAAATGAATTTTTTGGAATTTTGTTTGTAGTTTGCTTAATGTTATTATTTATCACATGTTTTAGTTATCATACAAGAAGCTAATTTATGAAGGAGAGGGTGATTGTTACAAGTCTCTTCTTGTTTCCTACTGGAAGTATTGCATACAGAATGTTAAAATGAAGCAAATTTCTCCTATCAGTAAAAGATGTTGGTACTATGACATAACACTGAGATGTAAACATTAAGCAAGAACGTAATCATGAAGAAAGCAATTATATTTTTGAGCAAGACATCTAGGAAAAGATTAAAAATTATCTCTTAAATTAGAATCATTATTACTCAGATAATAGTGATCTTCTTTAATAATATAATTATCGTTGCATGTGATGTTTCAATCTTAAATAAGATTAAGCTCTATTATTAAACAATAAAAAGTGAATTGACAATTTCTATTCTTCATTTTTTTAATGTTTTCATGTTTCAGCCACAATAAGTTTATTTCACGTTGAAATGCTTTTATTTATTTGTGACAATAGCAGTGTTGTTAGTTGCTATAAGATTAAGGTTTCTTTGTTAACACCAAAAAATATTATTTATATGACAATCACTGGCTACCAGTTTTCCAAATAGGAAGAATGGAAAAACTTGCAGTTTTTCAATTTGTATGATTACATCTTATTCTCAGTAACGATGCAATATTTAGACTTAGGAGAGGCTAACGACGCATGCAATATTTATCTGTATTTAAGTGTTTTATATATCTTACTTACCATTAAGTTTCTTTTTTATTATTTTAAAGAAATTTTAAAAAATATAGCCTATTAATTTTTTAATTAAGTTGGGCCAATAAAAAAATTAATCTTTTAAATTATTAGAATATTGGCCCATTAATTTTTATGTTTAATTGAGCCAATAAAAAATATCAATAAATGACTAATATAATAGTTAGATATAGAGGGCCAATAATGGATACAACTTTTTAGACCTAGGTGTCTTATATAGCTTACTCACAATTTGATTCTTTTAAAAATTCTTTTTTTATTACTCAAAAGGAAATTTAAAAATATAGGCCACTAATTTTTTAAATTCAGTTGTGCTAATAAAAAAAATTCTTTTAATGTTTATTTTATGGGCTCATTAAATATTTTTGTTTAAATAGATCGATAAATTAGATGTGAGAGTCTATCAAGGATAAACCCACATTTATACTATTCTTAATTAATTAATTTTTTAAAGGGAACAATAGCTACCTTTTAGTCCCCCGAGTCTAATGTTGGATAGACGTAGCATTTTGACATAGTATTGTTTATTTTACTCAGAATTTAAATCTTTTTTTTTACTTAAAAGAAAATTTTAAAATATGGATAACTAATTTTTTAATTTAATTGGCTTAATTAAAAATTTTTATGAGCTCATTAAATTTTATTGTTTTAATTAGGCAAAAAAAAATAACATTTTAAACTTTTGTTAGAAATTTTTTGGACCAAATGTGAGATTTTGTTAGGTAGTTATTATTTTATGGAGTCCATTTATGTATACGTGTTTATACTTTATTGGCTTATCATTTCATGTAAATTATCTTACATGGTATAGTAGAAGTAACATATAATTTCTCCTTTATACCATATTGTATATCATCCATCTGTACTTTCTAGCAATATATTAAAGTTTAGAGGCATGAGCTGAGATTTTACTAATAGACTTACTAATAACTTACATATGTTTTGTGTAATTTTACTCACACTTAATAGACTTTACTAATACCTTTATGTATTTTGTCTTTAAATGAAATTTTCACTTTTGAAATCAATTGCTTATAAAAGCCAAGAAGCTTGCTAACTTGAACCTACAAAAATCATTAACCATTCTCTAAATAATTTTATCAAACATAGTGAAATTTGTTTTTAAAGTTAAAGCTAAACTTAAAAGTCTCAATTATTTATGGCCTAATGGTGGACCTAATAATGGTTTGCCATATCTTTTTAAGGCCAAATAGTTGATTTTATTTATATAAATATTTATTTATTTTTATTTGATTTTATTTAAATCATTATTAATTTTTTAAATTACGGTTAAAATTCACTAGCTGTCAAGCTGTAAGTTGCAAAGAAGTATGTATATACTCTGCTCACAAAATAATAAAGTACAAGATTATATTAGAAAAAATTACTTACCAAAGAAAAGTTTTTTTTTAATTGTCAATTAAAATTTTTAGACATGCTTTTTCAGTGTCAATTAACTTTTTGAATATCAATTGCCAAATTGTAATTTTTTTTTTACTATAACATATTGTTTAGTGTAAAAATTGTAGGTATCAAGGATCAGTGTCTGTTATTACTTGGCACAATTAGGTTATTGAAAATGATAATGATGCTTCACTCATGCATTTTAATTGCAATGGGTTTGAGCCACAAGATTTCACTTTTAGTTGAATTTGGAAAGTTACATTTGTAAGTGTTCACATTATTTATTGAATAAAAAAATATTTTGTACATTTATATTTTTATTTTTCTGATATTAACATTTTTTTTTGTTTTATTTTTATGTTCTTCTCAAAGTTGATGGATGGTGAGGATTACGAATTTAATTATAGTTGTGATGTACATTTCAAAGTGAAAGACAAGGACATGAAAATTTTCAACTTAGAGTCCAAGTTTGAAGTTGCTCATGATTAAGAGTTGCATTACAATCTACATTGATAAAGTTATAATATTTTATATTAATATTAAGATAAATAAGAAGAATGATATGTAATAAGCTATATATATATTAGCTATTTAATTAATAATTTTGGTGTGGAGGTCACTGTGTGATCATACTGAACTATAGTTTTGTCTCATGCTATATCGATCGGTGAAATGTATCAATTGTAATATTAGAACTACCAAATGGAAGAGCTTTATTAGCAAGATTGGTTGTGAATCCCTCTATGCTTCTTATGGGAGCAAACACGCAACATTCACGCTTGGCCATATATATACTTACACATGTTGCTATATTGGCATCATGCTTTAGAGTTGAGAGTAAACGGTTTGGGAAACATATTCCTCATATGTCTTTCTTCCTCTCAAATTTTGTGTGCATCTATTCTTATTGAATTAATATTTTATAAATTAATATTATTCCATTAAATTGTTGGTATACTTATTATTTTTCTAGGGAGAGAAATGAAGAAAAATGGATAGGAAGAACAAAAAAAAAAGAGAACATGGGAGGAGGAAGGTGTTGGAGAGAGCATGGGTGGGTGGTTAAGCGGGGAACCATTTTTTTTTTTTAATTTTATTTAATTAAATATTTAATGTAATGTCAGTAATATTTAACAATATTAAGAGAAAAACTCATTTTGTTTTTTGCAACAAAGCACAAAACACCTGTTTGTCATTAATCAAACTACAAATTTTACTTGTAAAAGTGTACAAATACTTCAAATTTTCCTTCAGGGGCGTACCAAAAGGCAAAGGGTGGGGGTCTTGGCCCCCTCCTTTTTTTTAATATATATATATATATATTATAATTATTATATATAACTAAGAAGATATTTTGCTTCACTTATTAAAATCAGTTTATAAAAATCTAGGGTTTATAAGCTAATTTAAACTTACAAGTATTTAAAATTTTAAGTAATTACATATTTAATTAATATGTTTGATAAAAAATAGTTTATAAGTATATTTGTTTTTAAAATGACTAAAAATGACATAAAATGAGATTTATGATGAAATTTTAAAAATTAAATAAAGATATTATAATAAAATACTTGGTTAAACTAGCTTATAAATAGGACTTATAAATACAAAAATAAAAAAGTTGAGTTCCTTAATTTTTTTTTTTAACTTATAAGCTCAATTTATGAGTGTAAAAATTATTATAAATAAGCATGTTAACATATTTTTAGAGCTTATAAGCTAGCTTATAATCTAAGAGATACCCTCTAAAAGAGAGGCATGAGAAAGACTTCTTTATCCTTCTCTTTTTTGTACATGAGATGATCCTCTAAAAATAAAATACCAGAATACAAACTCAGACTCGATGATTATAGAATTGTCTACGTTAATACAAATTTGATTGAGCAGTTGAAACATACCATTTATGATGAACAAAAAGAGGAAATTTAATATTCTTTTTATTTTAAAAAATAAAATATGAGAGCTTATTTTATTTTAAGAAGGAGATATGACAAAAGGAAAAGTTTTTTACAATAAATTCTGCATACATAAAAAGGGAAAAAAAAATTTACAATTATCCCCAATTCATATATTTTATTCCTATTCACTAATAAATATTAATTTCTTTCAAAATTATATCAATTGACTATGACCATAATTATATTTTAAAATTATGCTAGAATTATTATTTTTTTTAACAAGTAAATGTTTTGTCTTTTATTGATAAAAAGATGATAATTAATTTTAAAATTATATTAATAAAAAAATTCTACATCCAATCATTCAATTTAAACTATAAATTTACTTCTTAAAATCTATCCAATTTAATATTTTTCAAAAAGTATACTATTATTATTATTATTATTATTATTATTATTATTATTATTATTATTATGTGAATCACTTTTTTAAATATTTGACCACGAAATATGAAAATAAATCTAAAAATAAATTTAATTACCTAAAAAACACAATTCTCTTATTAACAAATAAAGCCTTAGAGATTATTATGAAATAAAGACTAATTTATTTTAATTTTTGTTCAAAAGAAAATTTTTTTGCTAAAATATATATCTTAAAAAGTTGGGGAAATTGCTTAAGAAGAAAGGAGACACCAATATACTTAAAGAATATTATCTTTTATTGAATTACCCTCTTATTTTTTCATAATGCAAAATAAATCATGAATGAGTTGATTGAAAAAAATGAAAAGATTTTTAAAGAATTTTCAATTTATAAAAAATAATTAAAATTTAATAAATTCTAATGAAATAATTATTTAATAAAAGTTTTTATATAAAATATGCTTATTCTAACTATATTTATATCACCAAAGAGTTTATATTTATTATTTTTAATTAATTTTATATGTAGTGACAATAAAGAAGGAATAGATTCCTAAATTAAGAATAAGATATTGATTAAATATTCATCAATGTAAGCTACAAAATATAAATATATGTTATTGAAAAATGTCGTGTCAACCCACAGCAAGCCGTGGGTAATCTTGCTTTTAGTATTCCAAAATCAGGCCATAAAAATAAATGGATCTGGCCCCTTGAGTTTTTTAAAACAGAAAAGATATATTGTAAGTCTACAACACATTAACTCTTTAATAATAATAATAATAATAATAATAATAATAATAATAATAATAATAATAATAATTATTATTATTATTATTATTATTATTTTATAATATATAGTAAGTTTTAAATTGATAAACTATAATCAGTCTAGCATGAGAGCAATTATATTGCAAAACCTTCTTAATTTGTATGTTCACCTGTGAATCTGAAAGATGACTCCTAAAAAGCTGGGCTGGTGATCTATTTATATAAATATTATTAAATTTAAATTGCTTAAATATTTTTCCTAAATTAGTTTTTTTGACTTGAGTGTAGTATGTATCTTATTTGTTAAGTTTTTTTTTTCTTGGTTATTTAAAATTAATAAACTATATGATTTATAAAAATTAAATATTGAATATTAATTATTGTTTGCTAATAGGGCAATTTATAATTTTTGTTGTTAATTATAATGAAATTTATATGATTATGTAAATTTTAAGGATGACAACGGGATGGGTTGAAAGTGGGGATCGCTTTCCTCATCTTCATATAGCACAGGACTGAGGTCAGGGAAAATTTTCCGACAAAGATTTTCTTTTTATCTTTTATATTAATTTATATTATATAACATAAATTTATTTATTAAGAAATACATTATAAACAATAAATATAAGTTTTAAGTAACACATACACATATGTATAATTTTTAAATACTTAAATATATAAAAATAAATTAATTTTTATTAAAAAATATTATTATTAAGATAGATTTTAAGATTTGAGAAGGGGAGAATATCTCTCTATTTTAGCCTTATACAGTAGATAGGGTGAAATAAAAAAAAATAAATTAATTGTGAAGCAAATTAAATCGAATCGAAATAAAAAATAACTGTTATCTTTATTAATCCTCTCCAAATTTAATAATAGCCCCTGTTTTCATCCTTTAATAAATAATAATAATATATATTAATAATTATTTATCCGTACATGCTCTAAAGTTTATTTTATTAATACTATCAATCCAATAATACATGACTTATAAACTTACAACTATTAACTTCTCAAATTTATTCACATTCAATCAATTAGTGAAACTTTCATCAATTCATAAGAAAATAATATAAATTACCATTATAATTTTATTAATTACAACTATAAAAATTCTAGGGAAAGAGAAATAATATATATATATATATATATATATATATATATGCAATATTTGAATTTTTAATATAAATATTAATAAAAAAAATTAACTTATTAAGCTATCATCTAAATAAATAACATTTTTATCATATATTTAATTAAATTAATAACAATATAATAAAACTATTTAATTTAATTATAATTATACATTTATAACTCTATTTACTACATGACATAGCACGTTAGCTCAACTCTAAAAAAAAACATATTTGCTTATTTGGCCTCTCGTTCTACATTGTTAGAGAGAGACTTCATGAGAATGTGCCAAGCTTTAAAAAAGGCTTCATAAAAATGTGCTACGGATGCTAGTAAGCAAATTTAAAAAATTGTATTGTGGCATCTCCTTGTACCATATAAGTTAATAAGTATGCTTAAAAATTTTCATGTGTCACCTTTTTTATTATTTTTATTTTTATGTTTATAATAAAAAATAACTTAATCATATTAAATTATTAATTTATCTAAATATTTTTAAATTTCAACTATGTAGATCTTATATTAACTATTAAAATTTAAAATTATTTTTAGTATATTTTTAACGATTTTAAATTTTTATTAAATTTACAACTTCATATGTCAAATAATTTAAAGACTAATTAAAAAATCTATTAATAAACTTATTTATTTATTAAATTTAAATTAAAATATAATTAATTAAAATTTTAATATTATTAAAATTTTGTAATATAATTATGAAATTATAAGGTATAGTAAAATATATATTAAATTATGTTATTAAAATTCTCATAAAAAATTATATTATTAAAATAAAACAATAAATAGTTTGTGCACGTGGCACCTTTTTATTATAGTGTGCTACCTAGGCTAATAAAAATATTTAAAAATTATTGTATGATACCTCTTTTTTTACCTTCATCTTTTATATTTATTTATAAAAATTAACTTATCATATTAAATATTAATTTATTTAAATATTTTTAAATTTCAACTATAAAAATCATATCTTAATTATTAAAATTTCAAATATTTTTAAAAATTTTAAAATTTTCTTAAATTTACAACTTCAAACATTATAAAACTATATTCATCATATATATATATATATATATATATATATATATATTCATTAAAAAATTATTTAGAAAATTTAAATGTATAGTTTTAAAAAATTTCTTGTATTTAAAATATAAAAATTTTAATAATAATATATCTAAAATTGCCAAGTGGCGGATGTATTTTCTTTCTATTTTATTTATTATTTTATAGGTATATGTTAAATAATTTAAAGACTAATTAAAAATAAATTTAATATACTTATTTATTTATTAAATGTAAAATAAAATTATAATTAATTAAAATTTTAATATTATTAAATTTTTTTTTTAAAAAATTGAAATTATATAATAAAAAATATATTAAATTATATTATTAAAATAAAATAAAAAATAATCCATGCAATGCGCTAGTGAAATAACTAGTTTACTTTTAAACTCCAATTAATATTATTAATTTTTAAACTCAACATCTCACAACCTTGAAAATGATTATAAACCGCAATTGATAATCTATCGAACATAGTTTTTGTAGGTTTACCAAACATATTAATTTAATCATTCATCTAATACTTAAATCAAACACTTTCAAGTATCACGAAACTAAAGCTTGATTGGCATAAGTGAAAAGTCTTTATTTTATGAAAGTGAATCAAAATAAAAACATATGAATAGTTTTATTTATATGGTGATCTTAAAATTGGGTACAATCATTATCATCCCAAATTATATATAAGTTAAAATTTTTCACTTTTTCTCATCCAACTAATTCAGAATTTTTTTTTTTTTTTTAACTAATTCGACATCAAAAGTTCAATCCTTTTTAATTGTTTATAGATTGATGTCATCTGTTACATTGTTTGAAATATGACTCAATGTTATAGCTTCATCCATTTCTAGGAATCTTGAAGTATAGACATCCATTTCCATTTCTAAATGCAAATTAATTATTTTTCTTAAGTACTGTTTTTGTATATGAAAAATATAAAAAATATTTTTTTAAAAAAATATTTTTCATAAAAATATTTTTAGTTATTTAATTACAATATTAAACTAATAGTAACTATTTATTTATATCATGTGTTTTAAGGATAAGCAGATTTCGGTTCAAATTGAAAAATCAAATCAAACTAAATCAATTTGGTTTAATCGGTTCGGTTTTAAAATTTAATTGATTCAGTTCGATTTTATGTTATAAAATTTTTTATTATTTCGGTTCGGTTCGATTTTGAAGGTAAAAAATCGATTAAATCGAACTAAATAGTAATTTTATATATTCAAATCGAATTAAATCGAACCGAATTGATTTTTAAATTGATTTATTTTTATGAAAAATTTATGAATTATATTTAATTTTTTATATATAAATTGTTTAATTTTATTGATTAGTGATTATTAGGTTCAAACCAAAATCAAAATTTGACATAATAACTTGAAAATCAAGTCTAAATTAAAAAATAATAAAAAATTAAGATCGATCGATTTGAACCGAACCGAAATAGAGCAGTTCGATTCGATTTGATTTTTCATCCTTTTCGATTCAGTTCGATTTCTAAAATATATAATTCGATTTTCATAATTTAATTCGGTTTGATTCAATTTAGTTTGAGCAGAATGCTCACTCCTATTGTGTTTTCACACTTTAATAAGATTATCAAAGTGTAAAAAATAAAAAATAACTTCTTCTTTTAGAGAGAGAAAGTCATTTTCCTTTCAAATTACTTAATTTTCTCTTTAACCAAGAAAATATTTTTTTATTAACTCATTTTTTTAGTATCTTAAATACTAGAAAATATGAAAAGAATTCAATTCCTTTTAACTTTAAAAAATCATTTTAAAATAAATAAAAATTTAGAATAATTGTGTGAGAATTTAATTAAATTTTTTTCTTAAAAATGATTTATTCCAAAAAAAGCAGATAAATTCTAAATTTTATTTAATATAAATGAATTTGGTAAAATTTATGTTGTTGGTTTATAAAATGTTGAGAATACATTAAAAAAAATTATATAAGATTACCTTAATTTAATGGATTAGTCAAAACTTGAATGAAATTCCACTAGAATTTTTTTAATAATAAATCTTTTTAGTAATATTAAATGGGGAAAAACCCAGCAGGAGGTTCTAACCTTGACCATGAGACCATTCCATCACAATCATCCTGAACTACTGAAAAAAAAAACAATGAAGATGACAAAGGTAACATAAAGAACATATCATAGCAAGCATAAAAGCCACAAGAAAGAATCATAACATGATTGTGAAAAGTTGAAGAACACATCTTCCGATCATCATATTTGATCTAAAGATAGAATTCAGAGGATCTCTAAACAACCTGTTTAGCAAAGAAATCAGCAATGCCATTGATATATTATCTTTGTAAAATGGACATTGCCAAGAGAAAGGATCATATATATCATGAATAAAATCAAACTCATTCTGCATACGCCCTGGCCTTCCACACTCATTTGCAACCCTGGCAATAGCATTAGCAGATTCAGACTCAATAAAGATAGTCATAACCGAGTTCTACTGTAACACTCCAATTTTTGAATAATAATAATAATAAGAGAAGATAATTAATTAGTAGGAGTTTTTATAAAAGAAAATTGCAATTCGTAGGAGTTTTGGGAAGAGATTTAATTTAAAATTGAACTTAAAAGTAAAGGTTTAGAAATTTTGTGGCTGAAAACGAAATTCTTCAAAACTTGAAGGATCAAAATGTAATTTTATTGAAAGAAAGCCGCCTCCTTTTCCATTCATTTTTGCCACGTGATTCATCCTCTCTAGCTTAAAAAAAGGTTAAAAAAGGGTGACGGGAAAGGACTAAGGAGAATGATTTGGTGAGACAAAGGAGAATGTGATTTAGTATCTGTTTGTTTGGCATTTCGTTTATAAGGTGACAATTATTTTTTGAAATAAAAGTATTATTTTAGATATCATTGAAAAAAATAATTTAAAAAATAATTTTTTTATTTTAATATTTTTATGATTAAAATTTATTAAATTTAATATTAAATTATTTTTTAATTAATATATTTAAAAAAATAATTTACTCAATAGCAATTTTAACAATAATATTAAATAGCCCTTAGAGTTATTGTTTCATATTAAATTTTTTTTTAAAATAAAATTTTTATTTAAAATTTTATATAAATTAAAATAAATTATAAGTCAAATTTTTTAATCTTTATTTTGATCCAGGATCTAGAATTTCATTTTAAGAAGATATATAGTTTAATTAATTCCTTAACGAATCATTGTTCTAAAACTAATCCAGTGCAGGTAATACCAATGTTAAGCAAATGGCTGCAGAAGACTTAGAACCAAACTTTGCTAGTTCTTTGAAAATGGAAAGCTACTAACAATATCATAGCACCTAGCCGCCTACTTCCTTGGAATATGTAATAAAATTAGGCAAATTCTTGACACAAATATGTAATATTATCTAATCAAAATTAAGGAAAATTTTAATTTATTCTTTATATTTTAATAAAATTAATTATTTAATATTATATTTTAAAAAATATATTATTTACTTCTTATATTTTGTTTATTAAACTATTTAATTCATCAAATTTTCTATTAAATAATACAATCAAATTATTATTTAGTCATTTTATTTTAATAAAATTAATTAGTTAATCCTATATTTAAAAAAATACTATTACTTAATCCTTCTATTTAAGTAAAAATAATTAATTAATTTTTATATTTTAAAACACATATTCTTAGATAAAAAATAAAAATTTTATTGTGTATAGACTAAATTTAAATTTATATATTTTTTAAATTATTTAATTATAAATTAATTCAATTCCTTAAGGATTATTTTTGTATTTTCTCTATTAAAAATTAATTTTCTTAGATTATTGCCTTGATTACTTAAAGATTTACATCAAGTAATACCTGATCAAGTGTTTTTTTTCCCAGTAAAAAAAACACAGAAAATACTTAGAGAATTAAATTAAAGGGCCTCTAAAATAGTAAATACCCATTAATATGGACAAATTCCATGTAAAAAAACAAAATGTTAAGACATGCACATATCATACACTTGTTGATCAACAGTAATAATTTTTTGAAAGCATTATTATTTAACGGTTATATTTTAATAAAATTTATTATTTAATTTATTTATTTTAAAAAATATATTATTTATTTACTTTATTTTTAATTTGTAAATTATTTAATTACTCCGTTAACTTTTCAATTAGTTACATTAATTAAAGGAGAGATAATAGTAATAAATAGAAATTAAACAATTAATAAATTTAAAATTACATGAAATAAATAAATTATATTATTCAAATTACATGATTGAATATATAATTAAGTTGGGGAAAAATTTTTGTTTTAAAATAACAGAAGAACTAAACAGTTTACAGACAAAAAATAAATAAACCAAATAATGTATTTTTTAAAATAAAAAGATTAAATAATTAATTTTATTAAAATGTAATGATTAAATAATAAATTTTCTTAATTTTTTTTATCTATAAATTAGACAAATTTTTAGATTCAGTTTGGTCTAAAAATTTAATTAAAATTAAATTAGAGTTGAATCAATATATAATTGATTTGAATATTATTTAATAAATATTAAATTTATATTATATTATTAATAATTTTTATATATAAATATTAATATATTATTTTATTTTTAATATTATTGTTTTGCACAAAATTTAGCAAAAAGAGTTAATTGCACGAGTTTGACAATCATAATAAATAGCCATGCACCCATACAACGTTACTGACTCAGCCGAAACGTATGTACGATGCTTATGGTTTCAACTTTCTCTGTTTCTTTTGGTTTCACAATTTTGAGGATAAACTGAAACTACATTTCCTTCATGCAGTGTTTACGAATGAGACATTTTGCAAGAATCGAGACATATGATTGATTGATTGAAGATGATTTCTTCTTTTGGGGATTTTTAATGTTGCTAGAGACACCTCAAAGCAACTTGGAGCAGATATCAATCTCTTAGATGCCAATGTGCTGTCAAGACAAATGGTAAAACATTGGCTGGTATTGATTATGTAGCAAATGGTAGGCCAAACCCACCACATAATCACCGTTGAGTTGAGCTGCAGAGATCCTTACATTCTTGGATAGAACACTTTTTGTTGGTTGTCACATCTAATCCTGATCATGGTTTTTTCATTAACTTGTGTTTAGGAGAGTATCTGATTTAAGTAAAGGTTTTATAAATTTTTAAAAACTTCTGACCAATACCTTGAAAAACTTTTACTAAAAACTTTACTTTGATAAACCTTACTTTACTCTTATCAAACAATGTAAAAATATTAATGCGAATTTTGATACATTGCAGTAATGTGAATTCCATATGGTGAAGAATTGCTCAATACAGATGCACATAATAATAAAAATATCCATATGAAAACGCCAAACTCCATTTATTTTGAGAAAAATAACTTCCTTATGTATAAAAACATTTTTCATTATTTACTTGTACCGTTAAACTAATAATATATGCAAATTTTTAAATTTTAATAAAATCATTAAAATCTAGAAAATAATAAATAAAAAAAGAAAGCCATTTTAAAAAAAAAAATTTAATTTTCCTTTTTACTAGAAAAATATCTTCTATTAATTCATATTTCTAATAATTCATATTTCTAAATGCCCCAAATGCTAAAAAAATATGAAAATATTTTTCAAACAAACGGAAATAGAATAATATGAACATCAATTGTACCTCCATTACCAAGAAAGACCCAACCAGGGGTCAGCAGTTAAGGCCCTGAATGGACTGAAACCCGCCTGAGTCAGTACCGGACCAGCTATAAGAGAATTGGTTTTAATCCCCTCCCCAAGCCCTGAATCGAAATTCAACCAAAATTGATAGATCAAAACGTCAATTTCAATCCAGATTTAAAAATAAATAAATACATAGAGTTAGCTTAAAAAACGTCATGTTAACCAAACCATTTTCCAACTGGTACCAATTGCGTCAAAACCGAAACCAGAACTCAAATTAAACCGCACCAAAACTGGCTAAAAACTGAAACTAGCTAGAACCGCAACTAACTAATCCGGTTACATTTCATCCCCCAGCCAATCCCTAAACAGCAGGCGTAATTCTTTCATTTGCTCAAATTTTAAAGCCACTCGTCTAAAATTTGCAAATTGCTTCTAGCATTTAAACAATAGCCGAGTTAAATAAAAGTTCAGAGCATCGCCAAACAACATACGCTTTGGAAAAACCAACCTTCTCATGAAACACTAAAGATTTTATCAATGATGAAGAAACTATGATTAGAGTATCATATACGTCAGGCACGCCCTGTTATTTGCAAAAGAACTATCCCATTCAAGGAATTTCCTAGAACAGAGAAACTAAGGGTTCATTATTTTTTAAAAAGGGGGAATCTCCATCATTCATATGATTATTACAGCTTACTACAAGCAGAGAACCCAACTCAAAAACTCTCCATAAATGCAATAACTTGAGCTATCAACATTAATCAACATCAACGCACATCCAAAAATTGCTAGCACAACCAATACAAAAACGTTTTAAAAACCTAAATTTACTTTGTCGATCTAAAGGGGATGAAACAAAAATTAAATTAAAATTGAAATCAGATGTGCTTCAGTATTAAGTCCTCTTTCCTTCTACCAAGGTCATGCCAAAGTGAATCAGAGAAGATTTCTTAAAATTGGAGAATTTTGTTAAATCTGTTGAGAACTTCTGAAATCTTCATTCTAATGGAGGGTGCCGAGAAAGAGAGAGTGCTAAGTGGTGATTCTGTTTGCAAAGTACAGAGAGAGAGAGAGAGAGAGAGAGAGAGAGAGAGAGAGAAGATAATTAACATAGGAGAATCATTGGAAGAGAATAAGTGTACAGAGAATAAAAATAAGTCATTTATCTAAAAACCACTTTTTCTCGTTTCTGACTTTTTGTTTTTTGTTTATAAAATGCTTTTAACAAAAAACAAAAAATGGAAACTTAAATGTGTGGTTAAACAACTGCAGGTTCCCGAAGCTTTGCCTCGAGATTCTGTGCAACAGCAACAATAAATTCTTCCGTGTTCAAATAAAACTCCCTCGACACCCTGCATGAATCAGCAGCATCTCTGTTAATTCTCACCAAGCAAACCTTGCTAAAGAAGGTAGGGACAAATTCAACTTAATGACTTGGAAACAAAACATAATTAGAGATGGCATGTTCTCGCTGATTCACAAACCACCAAACTAGTGCATGCGTGATAAAAATCTAATTGAAGAAATGAAATACAATCAAATAAAATTCAACAGAATAATGAACTAAAGATTTCATTTCAACCAACCATGCACTAAGAAGAAACTAGATCAAATTATCCATTTTTACCCCTAAACTTTTTATATTTGTGCTATTGAGCCCCTCGTCAATTATCATTTTTTTTATTAAGCCCTTCAACTTCCATTTCTCATCACATTGAATACTTTTTTCAGAGAAGTACATCACACACTGTTTAAGAAGCATGAAGAGAGAAATTTGTACTTTCATTATTAATTGTTAATAAAAAAAAATCAATTAAAAGAAAAAGAATTTCCGCAACCCTAAAATCTCAACCCAAATCAGCTCCCACTCCAACAAAACCACCAAACCCATTAAATTACCACTGTTGGATGAAGTCCTCAGCAAATTTGACTAAAAACAAGCTTCTCATCAAGCTCAATCCAATTCTCTCTAAGTCGGCTTGTCTCAATCTCCACCAATGGTTCAAAGGCATCCTCCAACCAAAAGATTTTGCCTTGTTTTAGAATGTAGTAGTGTCGTCTCCAGGTTTCGATAGTCCCTTGCTTCATCATCTCAATTTTTTGGGCTTCAGATTAGTGATGCGACCAAGGATGGTGTTTGAGTAAACCTCAAAATCCCTAATTTTTCAATCATACTTCTAATCTACCAATAAAAATATCACATCCTCATGGACCTCATCCCTAATCTGCTAAGACAAGTATCTCAAACCCATTCCAAATCTCATCTTGCCCCACTCGCAACATGGGTTTCAAATGAAGAAGACGATCAACATTGGAGAAGATATTCGGTCTTCACATAAATGGTTTGAAGCATCAGAGAAGATGATCGATCTTCAAGGACATGGATTGAAGCAGGTAAGCTTTAAGAGGGCATATGGGTTTTTTCAGAGGGAAAGTGTAGTGTTCTTTAGATTTTTTAAGAAATACAATCACCCTCTTCTTTATTTCTCTCTTTTTGCACATTGTAATATCGACTATGCTTAAGCTGTTTCCTCCCTGGCACATAACTTTACCCTGTTATTTCTTGGTGCATTTTAGTGAAATGGTAGTGGTACACATTTTAGCAAAGTGAGAGAGTTGACGGCATTTCTTTTGCTTTTGGGTTTGCTGTTATCAACTTGTGCAGCTCGATTGAATGTGGAAAGCCAAAAGATTGAAACGCAGAAGCTCTTGAATTGTTTGAAAAGCTTGTTGAGGGCATTGAGGTATCTCAAGAATTGATTGAACTAGGTTATGTTCATGTGTTGATATTAGGATTTTTTTTTTAATAATTTTTAAATTTATTAATATTTATTATAGAAATTTAATTGTTTTATATTATTTTAATTAACATCGATAGTTAATTTATTATTATTTTATTAAATCTGCTAAAAAAGGATTCAATGCGCTCTATAAAAAACAATAATTTATG
This sequence comes from Hevea brasiliensis, assembly GCF_030052815.1. Taxonomy (NCBI): domain Eukaryota; kingdom Viridiplantae; phylum Streptophyta; class Magnoliopsida; order Malpighiales; family Euphorbiaceae; genus Hevea; species Hevea brasiliensis. Next base: position 36,145,923 of record NC_079510.1, on the reverse strand, counting down.
AGGCTCATTAACAAAAACGCAAATGCTAAAGGGCTTAAAAATAGGCCTTTCCTACATGAATATATATACTTTGGAGGAAGTTTTGGACATAAGTCCATGATCTCTACCAGCAATTACTGTAGGTGTATCAACTACGCAGATCCCTATTAGCTTTTCTAAAAATAATAATAATAATAATGAATTAAAGGCATATGTAGATATTCTAAGAAGCATCATAAAAACCATTCAAGGAAGCAAAACTCCTGTCCCATGGCTCAGATAATGCAGGAGATGCACATCTGGATGATAGCATCCCATTTCATCTACATCCATTCTCATCATACAAACATTATTTATCAGAATCCAGTGATAAGAACATTTCAATTTACAAACCTTGTCTTGCTTTAAACACAAAGGATGGCTGATCTAAGTTGACATAAGCTAACTACAAACCCTATGACATAATCTAACGATTTAACAAACAAACCATTTAAAGTTCAAGCCCTAAGGCATTGATATTCAAACAAACATAATTTGTGCATAATTCTATCCTTAAAATCTGCATAATCCTAGCCTAAAATACATAATACAATCCTTCAATCTTAGCTAATGATTTAACAAACAAACCATTTAAAGTTCTAGCCCTAAGGCAATGATATCCAAACAAACATAAAAATAGAGATGGTTAGAAGTGCAAACCTAAATCATACATTCAACTATATTACTGGTCATGAAATTGCAATAAAACCTAAAACAACTAAAAGACTACAACTCAATCCTCATCAAGAGTAACATGGTCTCCATGTCCATCTCCATTATCATCATCTTCAAAACATTCAATATTTTCTTCTTCTCCATCCTCATTATACTCGGCTATTCTTCCTCATCAATACTACTCAATCTCTTTTTCATTCTTATCTACAAGTACTAGAAGAGTATTGGCTCCCCAATTATAAGATTAAATTTTTGCCGTTTGCTTATGCCTAACACTTAGAGTGGATGTAGGCAGACCATTTTTGTCTTTTGTTGCTCTAGTACTATAGACATTCCTTTCAATTCTAGAAGCTTTGGCAACTGCACCCTAAGTATCATGTTTAAACACAACTTCAACCTCATCATCCAAGAGGAAATTGATTTGGACAGCTCAATCTCCCCCATTCTGTTCAGAGAAGAAAAATAAAAACCCTAAGCTTTCAATGTTGAATGTTCAATTTGATCTTCAAGTCTGCCGTTTCTATTTTTCCATAATTGTTTGTGTGATTTGGTGTGGATGAGCCTGTGGTAAGCCGATTTATGAAGTATATCGAATAATGAATATTTAATCTTCATAGTATTAAAAAAAAAAAAGCATAAATCAAGAATAAATGTGTCAAAGGCACACGCCTTGCACCATCTAATGCGTGTGCCAGTGCCAAAAGGCGCATGTGCCAGAGTGACAGTGCCTGCCTTTGGGTGCTACAGATGCTAGGCTTTGAGTTTGTTGCGCCTGGAGCCTAAGACATGTCTTGACGACTATGATTCATTCTCCACATTAATTTGTGCTTTTATTCGATTATTTATTATTGTACATGAGCTTGCGAGATGACCTATCAATCACTGACACTTCCACTGATTCAAACTTAAAGATCACTGACATGTAATACAAACAATATCCACCAAAGAAAGAGAAAACCACAAATAAGCAATGATGAACAAGTAAAATCAAAATGCCACTTACTTAGGGCCATGAATCAAAATAGCTAGATCCTTCGTCATTTTTCCTGCTTCTACAGTCTCAATGCATGAAGCCTCCAACTTGCGCACAAAATCAAGCAACCTTTCATTCTTATCCAGTTTGGCCCTATGGGAAGAGGAAAAAAAAAATAATTTTCTCAAGAAAATTGTTGATTTGTTGATGAAAAACATAGTTAAAAAAGATAATTTGAAATATAAGAACTCATATGGTGATAAAGGCCAACTTTATAGAATCAAAGCCAAAGATTACATAAAAGGAAAAAGAAACCAAAATATTATTAAAAGTGTATTGGCAATATGAATCACAACAAATAACTATCTAAGAATAAAAGAGATTTTATTATTTCAATTAGCAGCAGTTAAGATACCTATGTTCTAGCCCTCGTGTCCATGCAAATATTGAAGCAATACTATTTGTGCTGGTTTCTTGTCCTTTCTGATATAACCGGAAATGCCGAGTAACAGTCCCATGAGCAGCCTCAGCCTCAAGTGTCTTTCCATCAGATGATAACTGCACATTTTGCAGTTATTAAAGCATAATTTCATCACATAACAAACTATATAATTCAGCATTATTCTTGAATAATGAATAACTTGATACAAACCAACACAGAGGTCATGAGGCCCAACGAACCAAATCCTGCACAAGACAAACCAGGTTTATGCAGGTATACTAAAAATACATAATAAGTGAATGTTTAAGGTCATTCATATTGATAAACAAATAGAAGTGCCAATTACCCATTCATTTTGGCACTTACTATGCCTCTTCAAGTCAGTACACAGAAAGGACATTAAAAAATTATTGAATAACAAATCTGCAATTAGAGTCCATTTTCTATTAACCGTGGTGTCCTCAATTCATGTCAGCTTCCCCATGTATTTTTCCAGAGTCACTATTTTCTTACATATAATATAGGTGAACACATGCATATGCACAATTTCCTAAGAATCTCAATTCAAAATAATTAAATCTGAATATCTATTGGAAATTTAGAAGGAAAAAAAAAAAAAAAAAAAGAAGGGAGATTCCTCCCAAGGCATCCCAACAAGGTAAATACCACCCACCATACAGAGAGGCCTAATCACATAAATGATCAACCAATATTAAAAGCCTAGAGATATATATGACCAAAGAGAGTTAGAACAACCAATTTACATCACCTTGAGCAAGTAAATCACTTTGGACATCTCCATCATAATTTTTGCAAGCCCACACATAACCACCTTCACTTTTTACCGCATAAGCAACCATATCGTCAATTAGCCGATGCTCATACCTGAAAATCAGAAAGATTTTCCACCAGCTATTTTGACCAAGACAAACTACAAAAATATAAGCCATATTTAGGCATACCATATCGAATGTTCTTCAAACTTCTGCTTCCACTTCTCTTCATATACCTCCTGGAATATGTCCTTAAACCTGTGGAAACTCTAGGGATGAATATTATTGTGCATTTCTTCTCACATTTAACACTCAAAGATTTAATTGATACAACAACAATAGTTAGTATTGAGGCATGTGGTGCAAGAAGTTCATTGCAACAACAAGCAATTACCTGCCATCATATTTCTTCAGAATTGTGTTTTTGGTGCTCAAGTAAAGAGGCCACTTTTTTGCAAATGCCAATGACATTGATGACTCGGCAAAAGCTTGAATGGACTGAACAATTAACACAAAGATTTAAGTAACTTACACATCACAATGCAGATATTCAGGAAATATCCAGGTAATAACACAAACCTGATCAACATTATACATAGCAAGTGCTACACCTGGGCCCTTAAAATCATAAACATCAAGCTCCATGGGGGTGTCACCACCCTCTGGGACTGCATAATAAGAAGAGAAAGTTGTAAGCACAAGTAAAACTTGGAGGTAATAAGCTTTCTCAGCTTGCAAATAGAAATATTTAAAGCTCACCAAAAACCATTTTAAGCTTTCCTGGTCCTCTAACGATTGTATCTGTGGCACGATATTGATCACCAAAGGCATGTCTACCAATGCATATGGGTTTCTTCCAACCTGAAGACCTGTTTATAAGTTTTGAATAGAGACTGAAATCACTTAGAAGGCACACAGGCCTACAGCTGGAACTGAACATTACCAGGAACAATTCTTGGAATGTTCTGGCAGAGAATAGGTTCACGAAAAACAGTGCCTGTAGAAATAAGTAAACCTTCCATTATAAGCATTCAATAATAATAAGAATAATAATAATTATTATAATAATAATAAATAGCAGCAGAAACAGTAAAACATTCACATTCTGGCATTTGAATCAAAGTTGCACAGAAGGACAAAGTATACGAAATATGCCAGCTTCACAAATACCACATCCATGCCATTCATACGCACAAAGAGATGCACAACTTCAGGAACAAAAATCATCTGACAACTTCAATATTCTCTGCCACAATTTATCATCTCTACTGAAAAGAACAGTGCCTGCTAGTCTACTAGTACAGTTACTGAAGGTTGTTGAGAAAAAAATGAGAGCATTTATTCAACAATTTTCCTGGAAATCCCCTAAGAAGAAGAAGAAGAAGAAGAAGAAGAAGAAGAAACATTAATACCGTCTGAATCTTTGCACAAATTTTTCAGATGGTTGTTTAATAATAAGTTTTCAAAGAAAACAAATCCACCAGCAGAAAACTGCCCCTGAGGAAAGGAAAACAACCAGCTAATTGACGCTTCCTTTTGTTCACTATTTACATACACCCTGTTTGATGTGGATATAATATACAGTCAAAGACATCATGAAACGTAAAACAATAAGCTCAGCAGTAGCAAATATGTGCAATGGTGTTCTGCTGCTCTAAAATGTTAGAAATAGTTCATGTGATGAGAACTTTAATTTATAGTAGCTTCAACAACATAGGATGTTGCTAAAAGATTGTCACACATTTGACCATACTTAGAATGAAAATAAAAATCAAAGGGATAAAGATCTTAAAAGATGAGGGGTATATTTATCAATAACAAACCATTTAAGATGTTTCTAATTGTGCCATTTGGACTCCTCCACATAGACTTCAGGCTAAATTCTTTAACTCTGGTCTCATCTGCATATAAGGGAAAACACAATCAATACTTTCAGCTATATAATCCCCATCAAATAAAGTTATTTTCATGCAGCAAAAGAACCCATTTGACATATAAAACAAGAAGTAAATCAATAATTGCATAAACTAGCACATTCAACAAGGTCAGCTTGCACCTAGAAGTAAAATTTGTTATTATCACAAAAGATAGCCAAAAATGGGAAGACTGGACAAGAGTAACTTACCAGGAGTTATGGTAGCACATTTTACAGCAACATTGTATCTGCAGTACATAAAAAATTAGGATGGGAACATAAGCTTATTTATTATGTCTTTAAGCATCAATGCACGACCACCAAAGAACCTAAAAGACAATTCTCTCCTTCTTAATTAAATCCTGTTTCCTTTTCCCCCTCTTCTTCTTTCAATTTTGCAAGCCCCTGGGAACACCAACATCTTTCATTGTGAAAAACCACACACTGTATCAGAATAATGACAATAAAGAACACAAAAATCCTTCATGTGCCTGTCTACCTAAAACCTAACCAATGCAAAAGCTCTCCCCAACATTCAACTTCAATTACTACGTTTCTATAATACAAACAAAATCATATCAATCAACCATCTCCCAACCTCTTCATATCCATCATTGCATATGTTTTATGAGGTAATGTAAATCTAGCACAGGGCTCTAAAATTATTGCCCCCCAATTAAAACCATTATTGAGGTCTTTACTCTTTACCACATTTTTTAAATCTTCTGTATGATTAGCATCAACAGTTTCCTTAAGCAAGTATCAATTCAGTATAAAAACCGAGGTGCTCAACTTACATTTCAAGATGGTACAACCGCTACCCAATTACTTGCCTATAGTACACATATCTGAATTACATTCACAGAAAAATGCTACATTGTGGCTTTTTAAGCATTCATCATTTTATTTCCTAACCCCAAGACACCAAACGTTACTTACAATAAATAGAATGGGAATTAAACCTGCATAGCAATTATGAAATGAAAAATAAATAAAGCTTACTTCAGAGTGGCCTCAGCACTTTCTACTGTAACCTTGTCATCAGTAGCATCACGATTCAATATCCCCAAATCGAAATACTTGATATCCAATTCAAGATAGGGATATATAAGCTGCAATCAGTAAACAAACCTCCCAGTTAAAACTAATGAACATGCTTTCACCAAAAGTATAAGACTAAATGTTGACATAAGCACAATTCGCATTAAAAATTGGAAACCTGTGAAAAAAAATTGATGTTAAGACAAATAAGTGTACCTTATCTTTTATCATTTTCCAAATGATCCTCGTCATTTCATCACCTAATCATCAAAACATCATACTTTCCTCAGTAAAAATTAAAAGAATAACCTCCACTAATTCATTAAGAAACTAATAACAATTAAAGCTTCAGCTTCTGAATTCCAGAGTTTCATTCACCACAATCCAAAAGAACAAGTAAACAATAAAACTAAAACTCCTGTTGCCTTCCATTTCCTTTGATTTAAACATCAACCAAACAGAGAATATTCGACCACGATTATAAACACGTGCTAGGGTTTTAGGGAGATTTTACCATCCATTTCAACGATTGGATTTTGAATTTTAACTCGATCAAAGCCACTGGAAGAAGCAAAGCATCGAAGAAAAACGGAGCGCGATAACTGAGAAGAGAAAGCAACGCGGCTCCTAAGAGGTCCCCCATTGAAGAGCTTAGAAGAGGAAGAGAATGGGGAACTACGGATTTTAAGGCCTACCGATGATTTGGAAGGGGAGAGCATCGTAGCGCCAGGCATGAGTAGAAATCGGATTCTAGTGACAGTTAGCATTAGAGTGAAGTTTCGGGTTTAAAAGAGGGGATCTTTTGGTTTGGGTCCAGCTCTGGCTTCGGGTTTGCCCTTTTGTGTTTTGGAAACAAAGAGAGGGCGGCTTATTTTATAGTGGGGTCGGTGTAGAGGCGTTTCGGCTGGGGTCGAGTTCATTTTAACTCATTTTAACGTTCTTATTCGGAATTTTTTAGTATCCATGTCATAGCAAAATTAATAATTTAATTCTCAAATTTTAGAAAATATATTAATTATTTCTTAAATTTTAAATTTTTTCATATACTTTTTTTAATTTTTACCTTCAATAAAAAATACTTTCATTTCTAAATTTTCATTTTTATAAATTTTTTCGTCTATCCCTAAATTTATTATTACTTCTTTTATTCTTCATTTCTCATTTTTTTAGTCATTTAATTAATGATTAAATTAATAAAAATAAAAAATAAATAATTAATAATTTAAATTTGAGAAATTAAATTATATATTTTTAAAATATAATAATCAAATTATTAATTTTTATTGAGAGATTAAATAATAATTACCCTTAACATTCATATGTTAATAACTTCGATGAATTGTCCATGGTGACTAAATTAATAAATAAAATTTTATTATAATAACAAAAATTAAATTATTATAACTAGATGGGTTAAATCTAATTAAATTAATTGCTCAATGCAAAACTATTATAAATATTTTATTTTTTAATTGACGTTGAATAATTTGAGATTTATAAAATTATTTTGTACTATTTTATAAAATAACGATTTATACTATTTTATAAAGCTCTAAAGATTTATTTGGCTTCCTCTACCCTTAAAGACAGCGGAAGAGATTGTTGTTTTGTCTCTTCGTCCACGTTAGGGGTCATCTCTCCTTCTTCGGTGTGTAAATTTTTGAGTTATGGATTGTGAATGGCGGAGCTTAGGCACCCTATGTTTGATTTGATTTCCAACTCGCAAGTGGCATTTCTGTCATGAGGGGACGATGCATGTAAAGAAGTTCTGCGGAGTCCGCCGGATTTATCATTAAATGGTGGACTCAGGTAGGACTGAATATTTGATTTAAATTAAATTAAATTAAATTAAATCGAATTAATTAAATTATTATATTTTAAAAATAAAATAAAATTAAAATATATGAAAAATTAAATTGAACCGAATCAATTTATTTCAGTTTGATTCGATTCGATTTAAATAGATCGATTTTTAAGTTTGGATAAATTTTTTAATTTAGACTTGATTTTCTAACTATTTGATTTAATTTTAACCTTGATTTGAATCTAATAATCATTAATCAATGAAATTAAACAATTTATATATACAAAATTATATATAATTCATAAATTTCTCATAAAAATAAATCAATTTAAAAATTAATAAAGTAATTTGATTTGGTTCGATTCAATTAATTTTTTTATCTCCAAAACCGAACTAAACTAAAATAATCAAAATTCTTAAAATGAAAAACCGAATCAAACTGAATTGAATTATCTTAAAAATCGAATTGAATTATCAAATTAAAGCGGTTCATTTTCATTTATTGAGTTCAAACTCGCCCCTCCCCTCGATGGCTAAGTTATACTGATATACCATTGGCCCTCTGCATTTTCATCTCACTTGCTCCTTTGGGAATGTTTCTGTTGGCTGGATCTGGTGGTTTAGATCCAGTGGTGACTGAGTGTGTTTGATCTTGTGCTTCGAATGTTGCAGTTTGCTTGTGATGTTCTTGCTCTTTCTCCCATAGTCGCTGCATAACTTCAGCCATGGAGCGATCAACGATGCTGCTCTAGTCATGGCAGTTTCTCGTTATTGTGGGCTATAAGATTTCAGTGATTTTACTGGGTTAATGGTGGTTTTTCTAAAGTAGGTTCATTGGGTTTGGGTGAGACTAGTGCTGGGCCCTTGGCCATTCTATAATATGATCGTATTATACGTGCCTAATGCGTTTTATGTAATACAATGCAATACATTAAATAAATAAATAAAAGTAAAAATCATTATTCTGTAAATTATGAGAGTGATGATGCACATGTACACAATAATTTTTCATCAATCATCCCTGATGGTCTGATATTATCCAATTTAAATTGAAATATAGCTATTCAAAATTTTAGATTTTGGGGTTACGTGTGAACGTATCATTAGTATCTGGCAACATTGCTGATTAGTCTCACTAGTCTTGGTATTATCTTTTCAAGATCATGAACTAAATTTTTATTTAGTTATCGACTGTTGCTTGCTTCGTATCTTTTAATTGTTTGTCATTAAGTGCATTACGAAGAACATGCATGGGTTTGCAATGATTTATCACTTAGAGGGAATGATTACTATCGTACGATTTTTCTCTGCATAAGTATTCTATGGTGCAGAGAACTTATCAACTGCACAATTCATGAACATGTTCTAATTAATTCTGATATCTGGATTATGTAATGGGACGGCCTTTTATCTGGATTATGCACTATTTTGGATGGGAAAAGCGTGGGCATTATTTTTTTTGCATGCAAGCTGATCTGAGTGACTCTTTGCTGTAAATTTAGAAAAATTTCAAATGATTTCATAAATATGTTAATGTTTTACTGACTATAGTTGTATCATTTGTCCAATCTAGGTGCTCGATTGTCTGTTAGTGATGGCACACTTTTGTTGCCAAGAATCAGAGTGCAACGGAAAAGGCACAAGAAAATATACTTGTCATTTTTCACCTGACTTTCAGAAAAAAAGTTTAATAGTAATGATAATGCAGGGTTATATATTCAATCATGGTTTGCTCATCCAGACCCCATATGATTTGGGGCAACCCAATTATTGGTACACGAAACTTTCTTTTCCTTTACATTAAATCAAACAGCTTTAAATCATACAAATGCTATAGGGCTTCTGCAATGAGTTTTTCAGTAAGAGCTTTTGAAAGTCCCATCACTGTGTCAGTGCTCCCTACCACTTTCCATTCTTCAATTGAGCTCTCTTTCTTTAATCTCTTTAATAGATTGAGATGTTACTCTCTTTAGTAGCATTTTGTATCAAATGGGTTTGGTCAAAACTTCACAACCACTCTTACCAAGCCTTGAAATTTGGAAGAAATAAATTAATGCTTCTGAAGTTTAGTCATGTTAATTTGGCTAAAACTACAGAAGTTTTAGCATAGAACAAATTGTCATAGGTTTAGTAAAAACTTATATTATTAATGAAAATTCAACTTTCCTCACAGATGGAGTCAAGATGAAAGAATTTGGAATTACTAATGAGATATTTTTAATGATATTATTGGGTTTATGTCCTAAGCAATGCTGACGAGTTTTCTGAGCTATTATGTTTGTCTAGAAGATTATTATGTCTGGTCAATACCTGGAATCATCAGGACTTAAACCCTCATCTAGATATATGTGCACTTGACAATATGCTGAAGCACTTATGTCTCTCAAAGAAAGAAATTCATTCTAGTTGAATCTTGGAGGTTGGGGGAATTGAGGCATCTTTAATTTTGAAGAAGAGAAAAATAGAGTAATTGGAATTTACAATGTTCTGCTGGATCATGTGAGATTTATACTCAAGTTTCATGGGAAAACTGCCAGTGTTGTGCAATATTGTCATTATGTCAGTAGCTGTTGTATGTTTCTGTGGGTAATTGTGTTATTCTTCTAATCTGAGCCTTTCTTCGCCCAGTATAATATCTGTCAAAATATTAGACATGCTGTTTTTTTATGAAACTTATGGCAAATATCTTGAAACTTGTTTGCTAATCCCTTCACCGTACATTAATAAACGTACTGGTAGCGCCAACTGAAAGTTGTTGCTTATCTCAAATGCATTTATATTTTATAGCGAGTCTCTTTAAGACAGGATATATTGCAAGTTTGCAACCCTCTTAATGGCAATAATTTGAAGCTTTACTGTCTCAAAATCATACAATACTGTATTTCCTTTGTTGGGCACCGAATGGAATTAGAGATGCGGCACTGATGTAAACCCCGGAAAGGATTTCAGAGAGGTAGTTGTAAGAGTGCTCGACAAAATGCTTTTGAAGGCACCATTCACAGGACCAGTTTGGCGAGGCTTTGCAGTGAAGCATGAGACTTCAAAAGGCATAACTTCCTATGGAATGGCTAGTTGCTGGAAGATTTTGGACAAAGATTTGTGCTATACTTGACTATCTCATCAGCCTCATCTGCCTTATCTTGCCTTCCTTCTACAGAGGCACTTGTCCTTAATGCTGGCTGCTTCCTTCGTTATGCAGATTTTTCATTTGCCAATGAATCTACTGGCAAAACCAGAGATTAATTAATTAATTACTTCCATTTATATATATTCTTCTATAGTTTATATAAATTAAAGGTTGAATCTGTTGTTTTGTTTGCTTGCAGAACAGATATTGTGGTCCATCACATTTACAATGGGAGTGGTTACAGTCTGCTTATTGGCAATTGGGATTGGGGTTATGTGGGCAAACACACCTACATAAGAAAGAATGGGATAAAAAATTTAAAAGGTAATATTCATGGCTGGAAAAAAAAATATATTATTAAAATTTATTCCATAAACCAATCTCACACACTTCACTTCGCAAAATCAGAAACTAAGAAATCCCAAATATTAGTTAATTAATTAAGGCTCTAATCAAATTTTCTATTAAGTTCAATAGAAAATTAAATTGTATTATATTGCATTACGGCCTGCCAAATGTTGCATAAATGTGTTGGTTTTTCATCTCATTGATCCAAATTCAAATATGGAAGTTAGAATGTAAAGGAGTTATCCTTTCTTATGAATCTAAAACCTTCCATAAAAACATTAATCCAGGAATATTGTATATTATAATTAACATTAGAGCAAAATAATAACTTAACTATTATCTCACATGTTTTACATTTAAAGAGATGGAGGATTTATTATTAGATGCGAGGCTGCGGTTCTTGCAGTTCAAGTATGCAACAATAAAGAAAGCAACAGAAAATTTCCAAGTTCGCAGGGAAGGAGGGTTTGGTGAAGTATACAAGGTACAAATGCCCTTCCCTTAAATTCCTTTTGGTTTAGTTGCATCAATATATATATTCCCCAATTAAATTTCAAAATGTGTATCTGATGAAATGAGTAGGGCAACCGAGCAGATGGCAGAGCAATTGCAGTAAAGCGTTTATATGCCAATAGAGATAGTAGAATTTTAGAGATTTGCAATGAAATGGACATTATCAGCACAACGCAAGAACTTGGTTTGATTCCTCGGTTGCTGTTTTGCTGGTGTTGATAGCTTTCTTGTCTGTGAATGCCTGGCTAACAGAAACCTTGATCTCATATTATTTGGTAAGCTATCAACATTAGATTTGAACTCTGAAAACATATTAAAAGAGTCATTATTGCTATGTGGTTATAATTAATTAGTTAGTTTGATCAGTTATATATCCATGTCAGTACTTTCTTAAACAATCTAAAAGATTTTTTGTGCAACCCATGGAAGAAAGATCCAGAAAAGAAGAAAGAACTCACCTGGATAAAGAGGCTCCTAATTATCATAGGAACAGCTGAAGGTTTGGAGTACCTGCACATGGATTGTCAAGTGCGTATTATTCATCGTGACATTAAAGCTGGCAATGTCTTATTAGACTTGAAATATAAACCAAAAAGATTTTATTCCTGTGACCATTCCATATTCAACGCAGCCATAGCTGGAACACTGTAAGTGCTTGACTCTAATCATTCCATTCTTCTCCTAATTGACATGATATATATATATATATATATATATATATATATATATATATATCTTAGAGATACTAAACATTATTTGTTGTGTCATTTGCAATTTCTAATTAGTATTTTTCTTTGGTGGGTCTTCCCTTTAAGAGGGTATATGAATACATAGCCAAAGGACGATTAACTGAGAAAGTAGATGCTTATAGCTTTGGAGTTCTTGTGATCGAAATAGTTACTGGCGTACAAAACAACAAACATCAGTCTGAGGATATACACGAAGCCCTAATTGCGCATGTAAATTCCTTCAACCTTGCTAAATGTTCAAGTGCATATAGATGAGAATTTGATTTATTTTGCTATATTTATTGTAGGAATTTTCCTTTTTTCTTTTTAAAACACAGGCATGAATACACTTTCAATAAAAAATAATATCAGAAATCATCGATAAAAGTATCGAGAGAGAAGACACAAAAGAAATTGGAGTCATTCAAATTGGTCTATTGGTCTATTATGCACTCAAGAATCACCTAGTTCAAGACCAATCATGACAAAAGTAGTTCAAATGCTTAGAAAAAAGGATCTTAAGTTGCCTTAGCCATCCAGGCCACCTTTCATAGATGAACATATGGAATTACATTATTTAGGCTCAGAATATCAGCAAAGACATTCCTTTTCTGATTAATTAATTAATTAATTAATTAGCTTAATCATATAAGCTTTCCTTCCCAGGGTATATATGTATATATTGTGTTAATTAGGCAAAACAAGGTTAGATATAGGAACTCTCGAATATTAATTAGTTTGCTAATGTGTACAATATTAGCTTTATAGCAGGTAGCCGACGTTTTTGAATTTTTTTGACCAAATCCCTCATGAAAGAAGCAATACAATTAACTTAATGGAGTTAGATTTCTAGTAGCAATTTTCCTGCTTGAATGTGAACACAGTGTAAGACTTTCCATGCTTCCAAACAAGCCTTTATTTTGATGTGCAAAAGATTCCCTGGACCACACAAGCATTTGTGGGTATAGAAAATCATGAGCAAATACCTAATTGATGAATCCCTATACAGACAAAAATAGAATTAAGATTTTTTTTTTATTATTATTAAATATCGGAGGCCTAAATGTCAAAGAGTGGGTTGATACAACCATTTTTGACAGAGAGTTGCTGGTTTTTGTATTCAAAATGAAAGGTTTAGCAGCAACTATGATGAAGACTTGTGTGAAGAAAATTATGATTATTTAATTAATTACACTTACACATGACCATCATAATAATGGATATAAGTCTATGATGGAGTCTTGATTTATTCATTTAAGAAGAGTGGTTGGATTAGTTAAGAAAAGGGGAATCATGGCTTTCAGCTCAATCAAAACCAAACAGCACATGAACAAATAAAATAAAATAAAATAAAATAAAACCATTTAAGCAAGAAATGGAATTGATTCATATATTTTCTTCTATTAAATTGCAAGTTACAATATTAAAAAAAATTAAAAAAAATCTAGAAATTCATACATAAAAATGACTCTCCAAGCAAAATTTGAATAAGATTTTAATGTTAGAAAAGAAGTCAAAGATGTTGACTATAAGAATTCCTCAATCTGATCTATCTGTAAAGCATGGTTTAATTATATTTTGCCCCATAATCAATTATCAAGATTAATTACTTCAATTGGTTCTATTTAATGAAATTAATTTAAATTTAACTAAACTTGATTATATTTTCATAAAAATAAAAATACTTTTTTAATAATAATAATTTTACATTGTCAAGCAGAGTAGTCTGTCTAGTTCATCAAGTTTTAAGGTAGATTGGGAGTTGGAAAGTTTCAACTTCGAGTCTATTTATCTACTTTTTATAAGATAAATATATTTTTACGATAACAAATAAGTACAATAATAAATAGAATATTAGTAAAATTCCCCGTATCTAAATCTAATTGAAATTTTTAATATTTAAATTTATTCTAAATCTTAATAAAATTCACCTTAAATTATTTTAACTAATTTCAATCCTGATTATGTTACTCGAATGACACTAAATCTATTTAGTTTATGTATATTATATATAATATTTTATTATAATATTTTATATTTTAAATAATTAATAATTCAATAAAATATTTAAATTTTATATACACTTTCACCTTGTAGAATCCAAAAATAAATGTAAAAGGGTCGTTGCGGTGGCTCTAATATCACCGTCAGGTGAGAATAAGACACGCACGGGCATAAAAGTCAAGAAAAAGCGGCGCATGATAAAAATGTTAAACCAGCCAAGGAGCGTGTGGGCGCAGGTTATGATAGGACTTAATGAGAGAAATTTAAATAAAAATATCCTAGTTTATATTGATATTATTTTTAAAATTATAAATTTATATTTTAAATTATATTTAAAATATAATAAAAATAAAAACAATCGCCTTTTTCTAAATTAAAATTTTAAAAAGTTCGTAATTAATAATTTACAATTAAACAACATCTAAATAAATTAATAACATAAATATAATAATTAATTGGGTATTTGACTTAATTATTAAAAATTAATTGATGATTATTTAATTCTTAACAATTAAGTTATCCTGTTTTGTAAAGTTTAAAAATCAATAATTAATACCATTTCATATGAAAAAACCCATTTTGAAGCTTTTTACTATCAATTAATTAACTAATTTCAATTTATTTTTATATAATTTTATTAAAATTTATTAATAACAAAATTATTTCTTATCTATCAATATTTTTTTTATAAAAAAATAATATTTTTTTAAAAAAATAATCACCAATAACACCAAAATTAAATAGATCTTAAATAATCACAAATAAATAAAATAAACTCAAGCCTTTAACTTTTTTTTTTATAAAGAATATGCCTTTATATATTTCATTGCTTCTTATCTTTTATACGTAATAACAGTGGCTTTCACTCACAATTTTATTTTTTTTAATTTTTTTACTATATTATTTTTTTTAAAAAAATAGGCCATTAAAATTAAAATTTTTATATTATATAATATATATTAAACTATTAATTTAATGGCATATTTCTAATAATACAATTTTATTTTATATTCCTTGACATTTAATTTTTTGGTAGAAAATTAATAGAGTAGATATTCGAATCCGAGTCTGTCAAATTTCTTCGGTTAAACATGTTTTTAATTGTTTAAAGATTGACGTGTAAATTGATAGTGAAAATTACAGGTAAAAATAAAATTAATAGATTTTATATTAGAAATTGAAGTTTAGAAGTTGAGGTACTGTTATGTAATTTACCCCAATCAAAAATGGCAGGAAAGTAGCGCAAAAAAAAATTAAGAGCGAAAACAAAAACGAATCAGCACTTCTTCTTCTTCATCAGAGTTCCATACACAGAGAGGAGGAAGGAAAGCAAACAACTTCTATGTATTCTTTAACTGTGAACTACCCAGTACTATATAGAACATGCCTCTTCTCTTTCTTTATCTGCTCGTTCTTCTCTCTCTCCCTCTCCGATCCTCGAATCACCCAATCCGGCCTCTTTTGCGGCAACTCAACACGTCTCAGGGACCTTGTCCCTGCTTTTGTTAAGGAAATGGAAGCTCTTTCGCAGCTCATAAACAATACCCACTTTGCTACTTACCACCTCAACAACTCCTCTGTTCCTATCTACGCTTTAACCCAGTGCCACGGAGACCTCTCGCAGACTGATTGCCTCCTCTGCTACGCCGCCTCTCGCACCAAGATCCCCCGTTGCCTTCCCTCCGTCTCTGCTCGCATTTATCTTGATGGGTGCTTTCTTCGTTATGATAAATATGATTTCTTTCAGGAGGCTGTGTCCCTTTCTCTTGATACTTTCAAATGTAGCCAGGAAAATTTTTCTGGTTCTGGTGATGAGAATGGGAAGTTGAAGTTTGATTCGAGTGTTGGGTATGCGGTTGCTAATGTGACTAGTAAAGCTGTGGAGAATGGTGGGTTCGCTGTGACGGGGATTGATGGTGTTTATGCTTTGGCTCAGTGTTGGGAGAGTGTCGGGAAAAATGGGTGTGTGGAGTGTTTGGAGAAGGCAGTAAAGGAGGTTAAAGGGTGCTTGCCAAGCAAGGAAGGCATAGGGATGAATGCTGGCTGCTATTTGAGATACTCCACGGACAAGTTCTTTAGTCATGAAGGAGAACTAGGGGATGCTCACGGTAATTTCCCTTTTGAAAATGTTTGTTTTTGTGAAAATTTGTTTGGAAATGTATCTGTGATTGGTGGTTTTTTGCCTGATTCCCCTGAAATTGCGGGCGAAATGATGGGGAAAAGGGAATAACTGGTAATTTTTGGCCTAATATGATAAAACTGAATTTCTGCAGAATTATAACAAACATTTGTGTAGGATCTTTCTCACCCTTTGTTCCTTTCTTATTCTAATTTCTGGTTATTGAGTTTGGGCTATTTCATCGCCTTTTTCCATCTCAAGCATCTAATTGCTTCCTTAATTTTTCAGGATTGTCAGGAGTTGCCATTGCTATTGCTTTAGCAGCAACTGCACTCCTCATGCTGTCTCTCCTTGCAGCTTATGCTGGCTATAGAAAATTATTGAAGGAAAAAGAAGGTACTTGATTATTTACTGAAAGCAAAAGTATTACATTAGCATCTAATGCACATAGTAGCCTTATGGATGAATGTTTTAATATATTACATTTTTCTTGCATTGCTTTTGCCTAGAACGTATCAATCTCAAAAAAGTTTCAATCAGTTTCAACAAATCAGGGTTGAATTTCAAGTATGAGACCCTGGAAAAGGTGACAGATTATTTCAATCCGTCAAGGAAAATAGGCCAAGGAGGAGCTGGTTCTGTATTTGTAGGGACTCTTCCAGATGGGCAGACTGTTGCAGTTAAAAGATTGATTTTCAATACAAGACAATGGGTGGATGAGTTCTTCAATGAGGTAAACTTAATCAGTGGAATTCAACACAAGAACCTTGTGAAGTTTTTGGGATGTAGCATTGAAGGTCCCGAGAGCCTTCTGGTTTATGAATATGTCCCTAACAAGAGCCTCGATCAGTTCATCTTCGGTAATTGTTTTTGCTTTACATCATTTCAAATGCTGATTATATTTTCTCAGAGTTTGATTCTGAAGGTTTCTTTATGAAAGAAATCTTTGATAGGTATGTCACCAAATTCTGTTAAAACTCATGATCTTTCAACTTTCCTATGCAGGAAACAATAAAACCAGAACTCTAAATTGGAAGGAGCGGTTCAATGTAATTGTTGGAACGGCTGAGGGGCTTGCATATCTTCATGGAGGTTGTCAAGAGAGAATAATCCACAGGGACATTAAAAGCAGTAATATTCTTCTTGATGAGAATCTCACTCCAAAGATTGCAGATTTTGGACTTGTTCGGTGTTTTGGTGCTGATAAGACTCATCTTAGCACTGGAATTGCAGGAACAATGTAAGTCCTCTCTCCTCTTTCTATCCAAGATAATTCCTTATAGGATAACAATGGTTAAAGCATTACTTGCGCTCCTCTAGTCTCCTCTCTCCTCTTTCTATACAAGATAATTCCTTATAGGATAACAATGGTTAAAGCATTACTTGCGCTCCTCTAGTCCTCTTCACAGGCATCTGATCAATGGTGGATAGAGTAACAATTCGATATCGATGATGGGATTTTTTTTTTCAATTAAACTGCATGATGCAGAGGATATATGGCTCCAGAGTATCTGATACGAGGGCAGCTAACTGAGAAGGCTGATGTTTACAGTTTTGGAGTACTGGTTCTTGAAATCGTAATGGGCAGAAGGTGTAATGGGTTGATAGACTACTCCAGATCACTTCTGCAAACAGTATGATCTCAAATCTTTGTTGTACAAGTCCCTATTTGTGGAACATTTGTTCTGTTTGATAAAGTGGCACAATTTTCACCATTTTGCCTCAGGTATGGCGACTTTACAGATCAAATAGATTGGATGAAGCTGTTGATCCTTGCCTGAGAGATGATTTTCCAGTACAGGAGGCTTCCAAGGTGCTTCAAATTGGCCTTTTATGCACACAAGCTTCAGGTGCCTTAAGACCATCGATGGCAGAAGTGGTGGGGATGCTAAATAGTAGTGATTGTGTAATTCCTCTCCCAAATCAACCTCCTTTTATGAATGCGACTCTGCTAGAACCTGAGAGCTCCAGAAGGTCTTACAGCGCAAATAGTTATGTATCAAATGCAGCCACAAAAGTTGAAGTTTATTCCTACACTTCCTCGGAGTCCTCTAGCATGAATAGTTCATATAGGCCATCAAGAAGTGAATAATGAAGACAGAAATAAACCCCAACTAGATTTCCTATGTTTCAAAGATTGCCAAGTTCAAAGATTTCCTTAGAACAGTTTTTGAGGTAACCCTTGCTTGAACTTCTTGAGGTAAAATACAGTGACTCTAGCTCCTAGTCTTTATGGAATCACTTGCAAGATTGCAAGCAAGGACATGCCATGCAACCTTTTGTACAAATTTATAGAGATACTAAAGAAGGTATAGTTTATGATTAAAAACTTTTTGGTTGTGAAGATTTACAGCAAGAGATAAGTCTGTTATTGATTTATTTATATCTTTTTTCTCTATTCATTTATTTTTCTAAAAAAAAAAAAGAGAAAATCTTTCTATTATGTCATTGTGTGTGCAAGAAGTTCTCAAAATGTGTAACAAATTTGTTGTGTGTCTTCTTGTCACTTTAAATGCTTGCATAATCCTCCAAAATTAGGGTTGGTTGTGGATGATTTGTTGGGGACCCATTTGCATAAAAATTCGTTACTTGTCTTCCGAAAGTTGGTCTAATCTTGAGGGCTTTCCGGATTATGTCATAAACATGCAGTCTCACTAATAATAATTATATAGGGTTTACTCTCCTTATTTATTAAAAAATTGCTAAATAAAGGATTGTACAGAAAGTATTATAAAATTTCCCCATATATATTGTTTTTAAATAAGTTCCATCTTTGACTAATAAAATAACACAACAATCTTTTTACAAAAGAATGCAACATATAATCTTTTTAGTTATGTTTGTTATTGAGCTTCTGAAAAAAAAAGTTTTTCCAAAAAAGCATTATTTTAAGGGTCTATTTGATTTTGTTGTTGAGAATATATATATATATATATTAGATAACATTACAATTAATTTAAAATTAAATTTGATAAATTTTAATTATTGAAATATTAAAATAATAAAATAATTTTTTTGTAGCATCTAAAATTATACTTTCTCTTGAAAAGAATTTTACCTCGAAACTTCAATGTCAAACAAGTATTAAATACTGTTGAAAAGATTTATTTTATTATTTTAGAATTCTTATGACTATAAATTATTAAATTTAATTTTAATATTTTTAATTTATATATTTAAAAAAATATTTTTTTATTAATAATTCAACGATAATACCAAACAAACCATTTGTCTTTAAAAAAAGATTAATACTCTATAAACGAATTTTCTCTTGAAAACACTAGGAAAAATAACCTATGTCTATAACTTAGATTGCGGTTAATCATACTTTATGAGCCTATTTAATATTACTGTTGGAACTGTTATTAAGAAAATTATTATTTTTTAAATATATTACTTAAAGAGTATTAAAAAATAATTAAAAATTAAAATTAATAAATTTTTGTTATAAAAATAAAAAAATAACTTTTTTCAAATCATTTTTTTAACAATATCTAAAATAATATTTTTATATAAAGAAAAATAGTTTTAGCCCTCCAAAGTATTTTATTAGAGGTTTGAAGGGTTGAAAATATATGAGGACAATCCTTTTTAATTGGTTTTACGAAAGAATACATTATGACTTAATAGGTTTAGATTTGCGATGTTTTTATACATGTGCTTTATGAAATATTGACAAAGTCCTATTAAAATTGTATCATTAAAATAATTTAAATACTAATTTATTTCAATTAAATTGTTAATACCGGTAATAACTAATTTCTCAATTGAAAATACTATAACTAATTAAGGGAACATAAAATAATAGTTTTTAAGTTGTAAAATTCAGTGAGACAATTATTCTATAATTAAAAATTATATAATTATTCTATTTTTATCAATTTATATGTCAAATTATTTATAAATATAATTATAATATAATATAATATAATATTATAATAAATTAAAAAAGAGTAAACAATATTATATTTTTACTTAAAATATTTTCTTTTTTTATTTTAATATGTTTTTATTTATAATGTATTAATTCTTAAATGTATGCCAAATATCGAAAGTTTTTTTTCAATATTACAATTAAATAATAAAAAATAATATTTTTTTTCAAAATTATTTTATAAAAAAATTTCGACAGAGAAATTATTTTTCAAAAGCAAGTGGAGAAAATTTTTCTTTGACATTTTGGGAAAAATTTTAGATACATGTATAAATTATTTTATAATCCAATTATTATAAAAATGTGCAAAGACAAATGAGTAGACCGAATCGGCTTTCCACTCTTATAAGCCATGGGATTTTTTTTTTCAATAAATAGAATACACGTAAATACGAGTTAATAATAATAATGAATCGTTGCTAAAATCATGTTAATTTTAATAGAGTTTTTGTTCTTATTCTTTTTTAATGAGAAATTATTGACATCAATTAATTAAAAATTAAAAATTATATATTATAATAAAATATATTATATTTTATAATAAAATTCATTATTAATAATATATTAATTCTTAATTAGATAAGTGTGTACAACTTGATATATACAACCTGGTATATGCAAGAATTAACATTTTTGTATGAATCAATTGGTAAACTCTTGCAACTTATTGTCCATTCAAAGTAGGAAAGTTCTAATGTGTAGATATAAAGTAAAGAAAAATGCAAAAGTAAGTGGCAAGCAAGTGGGTTTTCTACAAAGTCTTCTCTACATTCAAATGTATTTACTATCAATCAATCAATCAATCCATAAATGCAATATTAGCTAAAAACTATAATAGGTCCCATTAAGTTAAATGCTATAATAACTAAAGCATTAAATGTATAAATTAATCTCTGACTTTTATAATAATAAAAAAAATTAGTGGTATTTTTAATTTTAAAAATATTTCATCTCATTTTTAAATTTTTATAATTTAATAAATTTAAAAATGTTAAATACATAAATTAACTCCTAAACATTAAAAAAATAAAAAGTCTATTGACGCCCTTACTAAAATTATAATTTTTTTTTTTTAAACTGTGACTAAAATTATAAAATTTACTTTTTAAAAGTTGAGATATGAAATGAAATGTTTTTAAAAGTCATGATAAAATTAGGAATTAAAATATGCTTTTAACTTAACTAAGAGAATATTTAGGGGGTGTTTAGCTTAACTTAGAATTTAAGCTAATTTAATTAAGAGCTTATAAGCGGTGTTTATAAGAAAAAAAAAGTTAGAGTAGATGAATTTTTTATTTTAGTATTTAAAGTTAATTTGACTAAGTATTTTATTATATTTTCTTTAATTTTAAGATTTCACTATATGACTTTATTATATTTTTTTCTCATATTCACATTAAAAATTTATTTTCTTGCATTAATTTAAATAGATTGTTTTTATTAATTTTAACAAATTTAAAAATTATTTTTTATTATTTTTAATAAAATATTTATTTATAAAATATCATTCTATTTAATTTAAAATTATAATATAATTGAAATATATTATGATAATATAATAATAAAAATTAAATTAATATAATTTATTATTTTAAAAAAATAATATACTTATAATCTAAATGTGATAAACTATTTTTTCATGAGTCAAGCCGAAAAGCCTCAAAAAAAATATTCCTTTTAAGTTCCTTTGTACCAAGCACCAACGGGTCAGAAAATGGATGAATTTGACTTTTGAATGATGAATACAGTAGCACTAGGAATTGACCAATTTATAATCTAATTTGTAAGATTGTGCTTCAAAATAAATGCTCCCTCCCTCTCAATAAAATAGTTTGTATTTCTTTTTTCGGCATCACATAATAATAATTTTCTTTTCTTTTTTAAAAATATATATTTTTTGTATTTACAATTATACTATCATGTAATTACACTTTAGAACAATTAATAACTTTTAATTTTTTTAAAAAATTAAAGTGTAGTGAATAATTCATTTATTATCAATTTTGACTACAATATAAAAAAAATAATTTATTATTAATTTTTTGCTTTTTTAATTTATCACAACTTGAATGCTACTTTAACCTCTTTATATTAGTTAATATCACAAAAATAAAAAATCTTAAGATTTCAATTAAAGGTATACAGTAATTTTTTATATTTATCTTATATTTAATATAGTCAAAGTAATATTACTTCAGCAAACAACTTTAATTAGGGGCATATAGGAAAAAAATATGAAAAATTTTTAATTAAACCATAATAACCAAAATTTTTAATCCATGTGCAAAAAGCAAAGTAGACTATTTTTTTTGGAATGGAGGGAGTATAAGAATTTAATTCATTTTTTAATTAATTTTTATATTTAAAAAATATATAATTATTATAATTAATTTGTTAAATTAAAAGAAATCAAACTTAGAAAGATTATATTTATCAAGATAATACTAATGTAGTATATTAATATTTGATTTACTATTAATATATATTAATATTAATTTGTAAAACTTCGTTAATTGTTGAGCATAGTAATACAGTGATTAACTTGATGAGATAGCCTTATCCTGTTCTAGTTTGACTCCTCGCACCAATTAAATATTGTCTTTATTTAGGAGTGCAATAAAAAGTGGTGGTAGGTTGTCCAATGATTCATCTCATTGAGTGTCACATAGAGTTTGGTGGTAGGTCCCTTACTATAAGGTTGGGTTAAATTTAGGATACCAATCGGTGACCTAGGCCTTAAGTTTAAGGAATGTATAACTATCACATCCAAAGGGCTTATTTTTTCATTTAAAAAAAAATATTAATCGTATAATATAAATTTAATATATTAATAATATATAATATAAATTTAATATATTAATATTTAAAAAATAATATACTAATGTGTAAAACACTATTAATTATTTAAGATAAGAGTAAATTACTGTTTAGTCCATGTATTTTAATGAAACTAACTACTTAGTCCCTGTATTTTGAAAAATATACTATTTATTCCCTGTATTTTACCTCTGTTAAGCTGTTTAGTCCATCTGTTAATTTTTCCGTTAGTCAGTACTAGTTAAACTATTATTTATTCTCTCTATTTTAGTGAAACTAATTAGTGAGCCCCTATATTTTAGAAAAACATATTAGTTAGTCCTGTAATTTAACTCCGTTAACTATTTAGTTTTATAATTATTTTTTATACCTAAATTATCATAATCCTCTCTCCCTTATTTCTTTGTTATCTTCTTTTATTTATATATCTCCATATTACTTCTCCTTTATGCTGGCATTTTTGTTCCTCTCATTCTCTCTTTATTTTCATTTGTTAATAAAAATAGTACAAATTATCTATACAAAAAAATTAATCAGTTTACTTAAATTTGTAAGTAATAAAAGAAAATTATTTTTCAAAGTGAAAATATAAAAATGATGTCCAAGGAATTAAAAATTTTAAAAAAACATATAAATTCAGATTTAGTCTCTACATAGTTAAATTTTTATTTTTTTCTAACAATATAATTTTTAAAATGCTATATTTTTCAAAATACATTAACCAACTAATTAATTTTACTAAAATAAAGAAACTAAATAGTAGCGTTTTTGAAAATATAGAAATTAACTAATTAGTTTCTTAAAATAGAAGGATTAAATAGTAGTTTGAATAATATAAATAATAGAAACTTTGACAGAGAGACTAAATAGTTTAACAGAAGTAAAATATAGAGATTAAATAATATATTTTTTAAAATATAGAAACTAAATAGTTAATTTCATTAAAATATAGAAATAAAATAATAATTTTCTCTTAAGATAAATTTAATATTTATTAAATATCATTCAGATTACACAGTTTAATCTCGTGTAAATCTTAAACTCTTAATTCTTTAATAATGATTATTATGAAAGTATACTTAAATATAATATACTCTTATTAATATAAATATGACTAATAATTGTCTCTTAATAATTTGACCCAAGTAGCTCTTATGGTGCTGTGGTTGTCAATTTCTTTTTAATTAAATTCTTCAAGATGTTAGCAGCAAAAAATGAGGGCTCTCCAGGTCGGTCATAGCCCCTTTAGCCCGAGGGCCAGGTTTGTGCTTTGCGTCGTGATTTCCATAAATATACTCCAGACCAGAGCTCTGCACCCACAGGGGAAGGGAGAGAACTGTTTCCATGCATTCTTTAGTTCTGAACTATCAGTTAATACAAAGAACAGGGCTCTTCTCTTCCTTTTTCTACTCCTTCGTCTCTCTTTCCCTTCCGGATCCTCGAGTCACCCAATCCGGCCTCTTCTGCGGCAACTCAACCCGTCTCAAGGGCCTACTCCCAGCTTTTATCAGAGAAATGGAAACTCTTTCGCAGCTCATAACCAATAGCCACTTCGCCACTCACCATTACCAACTCAACGACTCCCCTGTTCCTATCTACGCTTTAGCCTAATGCCACGGAGACCTCTCGCAGACTGATTGCCTTCTCTGCTTTTCCGCCTCTCGCACCAAGATCCCCCTCTGCCTTCCCTCCGTCTCTGCTCGCATCTATCTTGATGGGTGCTTTCTACGCTATGATAAATATGATTTCTTTCAGGAGGCTGTGTCCTTTTCTCTTGATACTCTTAAATGTAGCCAGGAAAATTTTTTGGGCTCTGGCATTGAGAATGGAAAGTTGAAGTTTTTTACAAGTGTTGGGTATGCGGTTGCTAGTGTGACTAGTAAAGCTGTGAAGAATGGTGGGTTTGCTGCGATGGGGATTGAGGGTGTTTACGCTTTGGCTCAGTGTTGGGAAAGATGGGTGTATAGAGTGTTTGGAGAAGGCAGAAAAGGAGGTTAAAGGGTGCTTGCCAAGCAAGGAAGGTAGAGGGATGAATGCTGGCTTCTATTTGAGATACTCCACTGACAAGTTCTTTAATCATGAAGAAGATACTCATGGTAAGTTCATCTTTTGAAAATGTTTGTTTTTGTGAAGATATGTTTAGAGATGTATCTTTGATTGGTGGTATTTTTGCCTAATTTCCTTGAAATTGCAGGTGGAATGATGGGGAAAAGGGGATGATTAGTAATTTTTGGCCTGATATGATAAAAATGACTTTCTACAGAATTATAACAAACATGTGTTTAGGATCTTTCTTACCCTTTGTTCCCTTCTTATTCTAATTTCTGGCGTATTGAGTTTGGGCTATTTCATCACCTTTCGCCATCTCAATCATCTAATTGGTCCTTAAAATTTTCAGGATTTTCTGGCTTAGGAGTTGCCATTGCTATTGCTTTAGCAGCAGCTGCACTCCTCATGCTGTCTCTCTTTGCAGCTTATGCTGGCTATAAAAGATTTTTAAAGGGAAAGGAAGGTACTTGATTACTTGAAACAAGCAAAAATATTACATTAGCATCCATCTCATGGATGAATGTTTTAGTTTATCACATTCTTCTTGCATTGCCTTTGCCTCGAACGAAACAATCTCAAAAAATTTCCAATCGGTTTCACGAAATCAAGTTTGAAATTCAAGTATGAGACCGTGGAAAAGGCGACCGATTACTTCAACCCATCAAGGAGAATAGGCCAAGGAGGGGCTGGTTCTGCGTTTGTAGGGACATTTCTAATAGAAAATTAATAATTAAAACCAAATCAACAATCAGATTAAATAAAAACAATAAATAAGGACCACAAACAAATAATAAAATTCAAATGATAACAATATAAAATCAAGAGAAAAAAAATTATTAGAGTAGCCTATGAATTTGTATATTGAAATAGGCTGAATTTTAGCGCTACCTTTGAGAGGAAACGGCCTGTCTGTACCGAGTAATCAATCAACAACGTCCCTCTCGCAAGATACTTCAATCCGTTGGAGCTCTTGTGTGCAGCTAAGAGTTTTCCGAATCGATTATTCTCAATGCTTAGAATTTATTGATCGATATATCCAAAAATATCAGAAAGAAAAATTGTTTCCTTCAGTAGAGTAAAAAAAAAATAACTTGAAGATGTAATAAATAAATAAATATAGAACGAATATATAACAATCAATTCGTGATAGATAGAAGAAAACAAGATTAAAGGTTAGATGTGATTTAGTGGAGAGTACGTGATGACAATGGGTGGTTTATGAATAGAAAAAATATTTATTTTTCAATGACTAAAAATTCCCTAGTTTTAATCCACTAATCAGAGATATTAGGCCACTAATCCTTAAAAATAGCAAGCAAGTAAGGTTAAAAAATAAAAAATAAAAATAGTTCCAAAAAAATAGGGAACAAACTTTACTGGGTCAAAAAGATTTTTTTTATAATAATTATATATATATATATATTTTTTAAATTTTAAATAAAAAATCTAACATTCCCCCACACGATTTAAAATTTAATTAATTTTGAGCATATAATACTGTGTAATAGGCGTTAGGTACCTTCAGGGTTTGAACCTACACTTAGTGTTAATGAGTTTTAATATGAAAGAATACAGTAACATAAATGTTTTGAACTAGTCCTTTTTGAATCAGATTAAAATTCACCACACACAGAGTATGAGAAATCATCTAGGTTCTATCAGTGTTGTGCTTTACAGTCATGCACACGAATCTATTTCATGAGTGTCTTTAGAAAATTGCCCAAATTTTCATAATGACGACCCCACCACCACACTCACTAGGTGAACCCTCCAAGAGCAATCTGTGATCATTACCTAGCGAAAAATTATGCCATTAGGTTCATTCAGAATTTAATTCTTCCTATACATCACAGTAGATAGCACTACACCATAGGAATGGAACTCAAAATTTTTCCGCAACAATAAAAATATTATATGCTCTCCCTCATTACCATACAATTTCATTTTTACCCATTGAACTTTATTCATGGGATCACCATACCTCTAAAGACGGGTGTCCATTGTGACAACTACTTTATAGGCTTCAATCCCAATCCCCTCGATGTTTGAAGAATTTGCGGGTGTGCCAGTCCTTTAGTGAGCGGATCCGCAATATTACTTTCAGACCTGACAAAATCTAAAGAAATCACACCATGAGAAATCAAATGACGTATAGATTTATGCCTAACCATTAGGTGCCTCCTTTTTTCATTAAAATTTTTACTTTTAGCTCTAGCTATAGTAGCTTGACTGTCACAATTTATTGAAATTGGAGGTAAAGGTTTAACAATGAAAGGCAAGTCATTCATAAAATTCTGAAACCACTATGCTTCAGTACTAGTAGCATCTAAAGCCACTAATTCTGCTTCCATAGCAGAGCGAGAAATTATTATTTGTTTTGCAGACTTCCATGAGACTGCACCACCGCTAATGGTAAAAACATAACCATTAGTTGATTTAATTTCTTCTGAATCAGAAACCCAATTGGCATCACTATAACCTTCCATTATTGTAGGAAAACCACAATAATGAATAGCATAATCAATTGTTCCTTTAAGATATTTAAATACTCTTTCTAATGCATGCCAATGTAAAGAGTTTGGATTATGAGTATATCTACCTAATCTACCAACTGCGTATGCAATATCAAGCCTGGTATGATTAGCTAAATGCAATAATACTCCTATTATTTGAGAGTATTTATATTGTGAAACACTTTCTCCAGTATTTTTTTCTTAATTTAACTGTTGGATCAAAAGGACTAGATACAGGTGACATATTAGCATAATCAAACCTTTTCAATATTTTTTCAATATAATGAGATTGAGTTAAAGCAATGTTGTTACCATTTCTCAATAATTTAATACCTAAAATTACATCAACTTGACCTAGATCCTTCATATCAAAATTACTAGATAAAAAATATTTGGTTGTATTGATAACATGGATATTACTACCAAAAATTAAAATATCATTTACATATAAGCAAAGAATAACATAAGCATCACCAAATTTCTTACGGTAAACATATTTATCAACAATATTAATATTAAAACCATTAGATAACATAATCTTATCAAAATTTTCATGCCACTGTTTAGGGGCTTGTTTCAAACCATACAAGGATTTTACAAGCTTACACACTTTTCTCTCTTGTCCTGGTACTACAAAAACCTTCTGATTGATCCATGTAAACTTTTTCTTCTAATTCACTATTTAAAACAGCTGTCTTCATATCCATTTGATGAATATCTAGCTTATGGATAGAAGTTAAAGCAATCAAAAGCCTAATAGTAGTAATTTTAGAAACAGGTGCATAAGTGTCAAAGAAATCTACTCCTTCTTCTCGTTTAAAACCTTTAGCAACTAACCTAGCTTTAAATTTTTCTATGGAACCATCATTCCTTAATTTTTTCTTAAAAACCCATTTACACCCT
Source organism: Hevea brasiliensis (assembly GCF_030052815.1). Lineage (NCBI taxonomy): Eukaryota > Viridiplantae > Streptophyta > Magnoliopsida > Malpighiales > Euphorbiaceae > Hevea > Hevea brasiliensis. The sequence continues at coordinate 36,117,227 of NC_079510.1, read as the reverse complement.
ATTGTTTTGCAACTAGGTGGAAGATCAGATAAAACCTAAGTTTTATTAGAAGTAAGAGAATCCATTTCACCCTTAATTGCTTCTTTCCAAAATGGAGCATCAACAGAAATCATAGCATCATTATATGTTTTAGGTTCATCTTCAAGTAAGAAAGTGAAAAAATTAGTATAAAAAACTTTAGTTTTTCTACTTCTCTTACTTCTTCTAGGTTCACATGAACTCACATTATTATGATTAAAACTAGAAGGACCCTCATTAACAGTTCTAGATAACACATTTTTCATAGGAAATATATTTTCAAAGAAACATGCATCTTTGGATTCTATAATAATATTATTAGAAATTTCAGGAATATCAGAATGTAATACTAGAAAACAATATGAATTACTATTCAAGGAATATCCAACAAAAGCACAATCAATAGTTTTAGGACCTATTTTTCTTTTCTTAGTAATAGGAATATTAACATTAGCTAAACATCCCCACACTTTGAAATATTTCAAAGAGGGTTTTTTGTTATTCCATAATTCATATGGTGTTTTACTATAATTTTTATAAGGAATTCTATTTAAAATAAGACATGCAGAATACAAAGCCTCACCCTATAAATTATTAGGTAAACCAGAACTAAGCAACATAGCATTAACCATATCCATTAAGGTCCTATTTTTTCTTTCTGCTATTCCATTAGATTGAGGTGAGTATGGAGCAGTAACTTGATGGATAGTACCATGCAATTCACAAAAATCATTCATTTCATTAGAAGAATACTCACCAACTCTATCAGAACGTAAAATTTTTATTTTCCTTTCTAGTTGATTTTCAACTTCTATTTTGTAAACTTGAAATTTATCAAATAATTCACTTTTAGAATTAATTAAATACATATAGTAAAATTTAGAAAAATCATCAATAAATGTAACAAAATATCTCTTACCACCACGGGTCAAAACATTATCACTATCACAAATATCACTATAAATCAATTCTAACAAGCATTTTTCCCTTTCCACAGATTTAAAAGGTTTCCTATGTTGTTTTGCTTGAACACAAATTTGACATTTATTCTTTTTATTAATTTCATGTTTTAGAATTAAATCCAAACTCATCATTCTTTTCATAGTATCAAAATTGACATGTCCAAGTCTACCATGCCAAAAAGTATCATATTCAATATTAGTAACAGAAGTAAAAGAAACTGCATTAATAGAAGAAGGCATTACATTCAACTTATAAAGTCCATCAACCAAATAACCTTTACCAATAAAATTACCATGTTTACTAATAACAACTTTATTGGAACCAAGAATAAGTTTAAAACCATGCTGATCTAACAAAGATGCACTAATTAATTTTTTCCTAAAAGAAGGAACATGAAAGACTCTATCTAATACAAGAAATTTTCCAGAAGACAATTCTAGTTTTATTTGGCCTTCTCCTAAGACTTGAGCCTCACTCCCATTCAAATTCTTTTTGGATGCAACTTAAAACTCTTAGTTTTGGTTTGTGAAAATTTTGAACAACATGTGCCTTGGCTTGAAATTCAATTTTTTGGTTTTGGGGTTGTGTAAGTTGATGCCTATCTTCAATTCTCAAAGAGACAAGCAATTCATCAAAAGAGAAATTTCAGGTTTCTGTTTCAAACTTCTAGCAAAATCGGACCATGAAGGTGGTAATTTTTTAATAAGAGATGTAACCAAAATAGAATCATCAATTGAAACATCTTTTATTTTCATGTCAAAAATAATGTTTTCAAAATCATGAATTTGATCAGAAACACTTTTTCCATCAACCATTTGAAAATCAAGCCATTTTTCAATTGAACATCTTTTCAAACCCTTCTCTTTAGTGCCATATTTATAATCTAAAGCTTCCCACAATTCAAGAGCAGTTTTGGTATGACAGAAAATATGATAAATATTATCAGACAAGGCACTTAAGATTTTTCTATGACATAAAATATCTTTATTAGTTAAATCAGCCTTAGCAGTAGTAGACTGACTAGTGGATGAAACAACAGCAACAGTTTTTTCAGTGGGAAAAAAAGGACTTTCTATCCTTAAATCCAGTCAAAATCACAGAAAACTGTTCTAATTCAGTAAGCCAAAATTTCATTTGTTATTGCCAAAAAAGGAAATTTTGTCCAGTAAATTTTTCTGGTTTGCTAGATAAAGATTTCAACACATCCATTTCAACAATCAAGCCCGAACACTTTCCTCTTAAAGATCGATAGAAAATTAAAAATTAATACCAAATCAACAATCAGATTAAATAAAAAACAGTAAATATGGACCACAAACAAACAATAAAATTTAAATGATAACAATATAAAATCAAGAGAAAAAAGGATTAGAGTAGCTTATGAATTTGTGGATTGAAGCACGCTGAATTTTGGTGCTACCCTTTGAGAGGAAACGACCCGTCTGCACCAAGTAATCAATCAACCATGTCCCTCTCGCAAGATACTTCAATTCGTTAGAGCTCTTGTGTGCAGCTAAGAGTTCTCCGAACCGATTATTGTCAATGCACAGAATTTATTGATCGATATACCCAAAAATATCAAACAGAAAAATTGTTTCCTTCGGTAGAGTTAAAAAAAATAACTTGAAGATGTAATAAATAAATAAATATAGAACGAATAGATAACAATGAATTCGTGATAGATAGAAGAAAACAAGATTAAAAGTTAGATGGGATTTAGTAGAGAGTACGTGACGATAATGGGTGGTTCATAAATAGAAAAAATATGTATTTTTCAACGACTAAAAAATCCCTAGTTTTAATTCACTAATCAGAGATATTATGCTACTAATCCTTAAAAATAGCAAGCAAGTAAGGTTAAAAAATAAAAAATAAAATTAGTTCCAAAAAAATAGGAAACAAACTTTACTAGGTCAAAAAGATTTTTTTTTATAATTATTATATATATATATATATGTATATATATATATTTTAAATTTTAAATAAAAAATCCAACATTCCCCCACATGATTTAAAATTTAATTAATTCTGAGCATATAATACTGTGTAATAGGCGTTACGTTCCTTCAAGGTTTGAACCTACACTTAGTGTTAGTGAGTTTTAATCTGAAAGAACACAGTAACATAAATATTTTGAACTAGTCCTTTTTGAATCAGATAAAATTCACCACACACACAGTATGAGAAATCATCTAGGTTCTATCAGTGTTGTGCTTTACGGTCATGCACACGAATCTATTTCATGAGTGTCTTTAGAAAATTGCCCAAATTTTCACAGTGGCGACCCCACCACCACACTCACTAGGTGAACCCTCCAAGAGCAATATGTGATCATTACCCAGGAAAAAAATATGCCATTGGGTTCATTCTGAATTTAATTCTTCATATACATCACAGTAGAGAGCACTTGTAACACCCCTATTTGTATAGCCTGATACATTTTACTGTTCTGGTGATCGGTATCGGTCCGGACAATTAAGAGAAGTGGAACCACATCTAAGATACCTAGTTAAGCCCTGAACGCAAATAATTAGTAATTGCCAAATAGTTAAGTATAAATAAGAAAAATAGAACACAAAAAGTTAAATGAGCCGGGAGTCACAACGATGGGTGACCTTCTCGGGAATGACTGCGAGGTCAGTTTAAACTAAAATTTCAAAACGTAAAATGTGACGACGCGGTCCTTAGGACTATTGCGAACACAGTGGAAAAGAGAAAATCACAGAAAAGAATTGTTAAGCAGGTCAAATAATTAGGTCAGGGATCCGGAAGAAATATTAAATTATTTGCAATCCGGATCGAACCGGTGAGGGGCAATTTGGTCAATTCACCCCTAGAGCTGACACCTGACCTAACTGTCCAATAAAATTAGAGAAAAGAAAATTTTGAGATCAAGAATTAAATTAAAGAACTAATGAAAAAATAAAAGAAAAGAAAAATAAGAAATGACATCATCAAAATGACATAAGCTATGACATCACAAATAAATTATATTTAATTAAAATTTGACTAAGTCAAATAAAAGGGATAAAACCAAAAATTGAAAAACAAAAATCACTCTCTTCTTCTTCCTAAACCAGCCGGCTACCTCACTCTCTCTCCCTCCTCCATTGCAAACCTCCATGGAAGCTTGAGATCAAGCCTGCAAACCCCCATCAAACCTTCCACTTCTACCTCTGCTTGGTCCCCCAAATTTTTTCTTCTTTCCATATGTACCACTGGGACTTTACTCTACTAATTTTTCCCCTTTATCTTTCTCTGATTTCTCAGTCTTCTCTGATTTCTCTTTTGCTGGTGTTGCTTCTAATTCAATCCTTTCTAACTCAAGTGCCTGAGAGATGAGCTTAGAGAAGTTACTGTGTCTGAATCCCACTACTTGCATCCTCAAACTGGCTTCAAACCAGTCTCAAATATCTTACACCTTTCTTTGCTGGTAGACAGGAGACTCCCAGCATAGTGGTTTAAGTGGGAGAACTCCCTCTCATACTCTGCCACTGATCTATTCCCTTGCTTCAGACTTAAAAATTCTTGTAATTTTTGATCCACATATGCATCTGGGACATTTTTCTGTCTGAAGTCTCTGATGAAGTCGTCCTAGGTCAATACTGGCGGTTCTGCCAAGCTATGAGGGATGGTCTTCCACCAGTCATACGCATCCCCTTGCAGTAGCGATACTAAATACTCAAATTTTAGTTCATCTGGGCAGTGCAGCTTCTTGAACACTCGGTTCATCCTCTCTAGCCACTGTTCTGCCTCTAAAGGGTCTATTGTACCCTTAAATTCTATCGTCCCATATTTCAACAGCTTGTCATACTGTCTGATTGGAGCTTGAGTTTGCACCACAGAAGTCTGGGGTGGAGCTTGAGCAGGCATACCCCCAGCCATCTGTTGAAACATAGTAGCTATCTGCTGGGCGAATTGTGCAGGAAATTGTGGTATTTGTGGGGCCGGTGCCACTAACCTACTGACATTTTGCACAGCTAGGGCTTCCCCTTGGGCCTCAGCCTCTACCGACTGCTCAACAGAGCAATCCCCTTCTTCCATTTCAATCTGGAATTAGGATATCTCCTGAACAAGTAACACAAGGAGATTCCCTCTGTTAGTTCATATTTATGATGTAATGCACTGTATGTAACAAATAAGGACATTGAGCAGTTGCACTTAGCAAAGAAAAGACATAAATTCACAAATTAAAACTTATTTCAAAAATTTGATCTGATACCAATTGTAACGATCGGGCTCTAACCATTATAGGAATTGTTCACTTTGGCCATAAGCCTCACGGTTTTGTCCCATAGGTGGAATGGAGAACTTCCCAGGAGGTCACCCATCCTAGGATTTCTCTCAAGCGAGCACGCTTAACCCTGGAGTTCTTCCAACTCTCCAAGCCATTCCACCAAAAGGCGCCTCTGGTGATTTTCTTCCGGGATCTCTAACCTAATTATTTGACCTGCTTAACAATTCTTTTATGTGATATTCTCATTTCCACTATGTTCGCAATAGTCCTAAGAAACGCGGCGTCACATTTTACGGTTCGAAATTTGAGTTTAAACTGACTTCGCAGTCATTCCCGAGAAGGTCACCCATCGCTGTGACTCCCGGCTTATTTAACTTTTTGTGTTCTATTTTTCTTATTTATACTTAACTATTTGACAATTACTAATTATTTGCGTTCAGGGCTTAACTAGGTGTCTTAGATGTGGTTCCACTTCTCTTAATTGTCCGGACCGACACAGGTCACCGGAACAATAAAATGTACCAGGCTATACAAATAGGGGTGTTACAGCACTACACCATAGAAATGGAACTCAGAATTTTTTCGCAATAATAAAAATATTATATGCTCTCCCTTGTTACCATACAATTTCATTTTTACCCATTGAACTTTATTCATGGGATCACCATACCTCTAAAGATGGGTGTCCACTATGGCAACTACTTTATAGGCTTCAATCCCATTCCCCTCGATGTTTGAAGAATTTGCTGGCATGCCAGTCCTTTAGTGAGCGGATCCGCAATATTACTTTCAGACCTGACAAAGTCTAAAGAAATCACACCATGAGAAATCAAATGACATATAGATTTATGTCTAACCATTGGGTGCCTCCTTTTTTCATTAAAATTTTTACTTTTAGCTCTAGCTATAATAGCTTGACTATCACAATGTATTGAAATTGGAGGTAAAGGTTTAACAATGAAAAGCAAGTCACTCATAAAATTCTGAAGCCACTCTGCTTCAGTACTAGTAGCATCTAAAGCCACTAATTCTGCTTCCATAATAGAACGAGAAATTATTATTTGTTTTGCAGACTTCCATGAGACTGCACCACCGCTAATGGTAAAAATATAACCACTAGTTGATTTAGTTTCTTCTGAATCAGAAACCCAATTGACATCACTATAACCTTCCATTATTGCAGGAAAACCACAATAATGAATAACATAATCAATTGTTCCTTTAAGATATTTAAATACTCTTTCCAATGCATGCCAATGTAAAGAGTTTGGATTATTAGTATATCTACCTAATCTACCAACTGCGTATGCAATATCAGACCTGGTATGATTAGCTAAATGCAATAATGCTCATATTATTTGAGAGTATTTATATTGTGAAACATTTTCTCCAGTATTTTTTCTCAATTTAACTGCTGAATCAAAAGGACTAGATACAGTTGACATATTAGCATAATCAAACCTATTCAATATTTTTTCAATATAGTGAGATTGAGTTAAAGCAATGTTGTTACCATTTCTCAATAATTTAATACCTAAAATTACATCAACTTGACCTAGATCTTTCATATCAAAATTACTAGATAAAAAATATTTGATTGTATTGATAACATGGATATTGCTACCAAAAATTAAAATATCATCTACATATAAGCAAAGAATAACATAAGCATTACCAAATTTCTTATAGTAAACACATTTATCAACAATATTAATATTAAAACCATTAGATAACATAATCTTATCAAAATTTTCATGCCACTATTTAGGGGCTTGTTTCAAACCATACAAGGATTTTACAAACTTACACACTTTTCTCTCTTGTCCTGGTACTACAAAAACCTTCTGGTTGATCCATGTAAATTTCTTCTTCTAATTCACTTTTTGAAAAAGCTGTCTTCACATCTATTTGATGAATATCTAGCTTATGGATAGAAGCTAAAGCAATCAAAAGCCTAATAGTAGTAATTTTAGAAACAGGTGCATAAGTGTCAAAAAAATCTACCCCTTCTTCTTGTTTAAAACCTTTAGCAACTAACCTAACTTTAAATTTTTCTATGGAACCATCAGTCCTTAATTTTTTTTTAAAAACCCATTTACACCCTATTGTTTTGCAATCGGGTGGAAGATCAGATAAAACCTAAGTTTTATTAGAAGTAAGAGAATCCATTTCACCCTTAATTGCTTCTTTCCAAAATGGAGCATCAACAGAAATCATAGCATCATTATATGTTTTAGGTTCATCTTCAAGTAAGAAGGTGAAAAAATCAGTACAAAAAACTTTAGTTTTTCTATTTCTCTTACTTATTCTAGGTTCATATGAACTCACATTATTATGATTAGAACTAGAAGGACTCTCATTAACAGGTCTAGATAACACATTTTTCATAGGAAATATATTTTCAAAGAAACATGCATCTTTGGATTCTATAATAATATTATTAGAAATTTCAAGAATATCAGAATGTAATACTAGAAAACGATATTAATTACTATTCAAAGAATATCCAACAAAAGCACAATCAATAATTTTAGGACATATTTTTCTTTTCTTAGTAATAGGAATATTAACTTTAGCTAAACACCCCCACACTTTGAAATATTTCAAAGAGGGTTTTTTGTTATTCCATAATTCATATGGTGTTTTACTAGAATTTTTATAAGGAATTCTATTTAAAATAAGACATGCATAATATAAAGCCTCACCCCATAAATTATTAGGTAAACCAGAACTAAGCAACATAGCATTAACCATATCCATTAAGGTCCTATTTTTTCTTTCTGCTATTCCATTAGATTGAGGCGAGTATGGAACAGTAACTTGATGGATACTACCATGCAATTCACAAAAATCATTCATTTCATTAGAAGAATACTCATCACCTCTATCAGAATGTAAAATTTTTATTTTCCTTTCTAGTTGATTTTTAACTTCCGCTTTATAAACTTTAAATTTATCAAATAATTCACTTTTAGAATTAATTAAATACACATAGCAAAATTTAGAAAAATCATCAATAAATGTAACAAAATATCTCTTACCACTACGGGTCAAAACATTATTATTATTTTCACAAATATGATTATAAATCAATTCTAACAAGCATGTTTCCCTTTTCACATATTTAAAAGGTTTCCTGGGTTATTTTGCTTGAACACAAATTTGACATTTATTCTTTTTATTGATTTCATGTTTTGGAATTAAATCCAAACTCATCATTCTTTTTATAATATCAAAATTTATATGTCCAAGTCTACCATGTCAAAAAGTATCACATTCAACATTAGTAACAGAAGTAAAAGAAACTGCATTAATAGAAGAAGGCATTACATTCAAGTTATAAAGTCCATCAACCAAATAACCTTTACCAATAAAATTACCATGTTTACTAATAACAACTTTATTGGAACCAAGAACAAGTTTAAAACCATGCTGATCTAATAAAGGTGCACTAATTAAATTTTTCCCAATAGAAGGAACATGAAAGACTCCATCGAATACAAGAAAATTTTCAGAAGACAATTCCAGTTTTATTTGGCCTTCTGCTAAGACTTGAGCCTCACTCCCATTCAAATTCTTTTTAGATGCAACCTTCTTAAAACTTTTAGATTTTGGTTTGTGAAAATTTTGAACAATATGTGCCTTGGCTTGAAATTCAATTTTTTGGTTTTGGGGTTCTGTAAGACGATGCCTATCTTCAATTCTTAAAGAGACAAGCAATTCATCAAAAGAGAAATTTCAAGTTTCTTTTTCAAACTTCTAGCAAAATCGGACCATGAAGGTGGTAATTTTTTAATAAGATATGTAACCAAAATAGAATCATCAATTGAAACATCTTTTATTTTCATGTCAAAAATAATGTTTTCAAAATCATGAATTTGGTTAGAAACACTTTTTCCATCAACCATTTGAAAATCAAGCCATTTTTCAATTGAACATCTTTTCAAATCCTTTTCTTTAGTGCCATATTTATAATCTAAAGCTTCCCACAATTCAAGAGCAGTTTTGGTATGATGGAAAATACGATAAATATTATCATACAAGGCACTTAAGATTTTTCCATGACATAAAATATCTTTATCAGTTAAATCATCATTAGCAGTAGTAGACTGACTAGTGGATGAAACAACTGCAACAGTTTTTTCAGTGGAAAAAGAAGACTCTCTATCCTTAAATCCAGTCAAAATCACTGAAAACAATTCTCATTCAATAAGCCAAAATTTCATTTGTTGTTGCTAACAAAGGAAATTTTGTCCAGTAAATTTTTCTGATTTTCTAGACAAAGATTTCAACACATCCATTTCAACAATCAAGCACGAACACTTTGCTCTCAAAGATTTATAGAAAATTAAAAATTAATGCCAAATCAGCAATCAGATTAAATAAAAAACAGTAAATATGGACCACAAACAAACAATAAAATTCATATGATAACAATATAAAATCAAGAGAAAAAAGGATTAGAGTAGCTTGTGAATTTGTGGATTGAAGCACGCTGAATTTTGGCGCTACCCTTTGAGAGGAAACGACCCGTCTGCACTGAGTAATCAATCAACCACGTCCTTCTCGCAAGATATTTCAATCCGTTGGAGCTCTTGTGTGCAGTTAAGAGTTCCCCGAACCGTTTATTCTCAATGCTCAAAATTTATTGATCTATATACCCAAAAATATCAGACAGAAAAATTGTTTCCTTCGATAAAGTAAAAAAAAATAACTTGAAGATGTAATAAATAAATAAATGTAAAATGAATATATAACAATCAATTCGTGATAGATAGAAGAAAACAAGATTAAAGGTTAGATGAGATTTAGTGGAGAGTACGTGACGATAATGGTTGGTTCATGAACAGAAAAAATGTGTTTTTCAACGACTAAAAAATCCCTAGTTTTAATCCACTAATCAGAGATATTAGGCCACTAATCCTTAAAAGTAACAAGTAAGTAACGTTAAAAATAAAAAATAAAATTAATTCCCAAAAAATAGGGAACAAATTTTACTGGGTCAAAAAGATTTTTTTTATAATTGTTATATATATATATATTTTAAATTTTAAATAAAAAATCCAACAATTTCCAAATGGGCAGACTGTTGCTGTTAAAAGATTGATATTCAATACAAGAGAATGAGTGGATGTTTTCTTCAATGAGGTAAACTTGATCAGTGGAATTCAACACAAGAACCTTGCGAAGCTTTTGGATTGTAGCATTGAAGGTCCTGAGAGTCTTTTGGTTTACGAGCATGTCCCAAACAAAAGCCTCGATCAGTTCATTTTTGGTAATATTTCTCTTTAAATCATTTCAAATGCTCATCATATTTTTACAGACTAATTCTGAAGGTTTCTTTGTGATGGGAATCAGATGTACATGTTCTTATCAAAATCATGATCATTCGAGTTTCCTTTGCAGGAAAGAATGAAACCAGGACTCTAAATTGGAAGGACCGGTTTGATATAATTGTTGGAACAACAGAGGGGATTGCATATCTTCGTGGAGGTTCTTAAGAGAGAACAATTCACAGGGACATTAAAAGCAATAATGTTCTTCTTGATGAGAATCTAACTCCAAAAATTGCAGACTTTGGACTTGTTAGGTGTTTTGGTGCTGACAAGACTCATCTTAGCACTGGCATTGCAGGAACAGTGTAAGTCTTAACATCTTCATCTTTCCCATCGAAGATAATTCCTTATTCTTTTTATGAGGATCTGATCAATGGTGGATAGTATCAATTCATTAATGCAGAGGGTATCTGACACGCGGGCAGCTGATTGAGAAAGCTGATGTTTACAGTCATGGAGTACTGGTTCTCGTGATCATAATGGGGAAAAGGTGTAGTGCTTTCATGGATGACCCATATCACTGATAAACCAATTTTATATAGGTATTTTAGGATAGTTTTGCATCTATTTTGCACTTTTTAGCTTAGTAATTTTATGCTTTTAATGCTTATTTTAGTTAATTTATTAATTTTAGTTTCATTATATTTGATTTTTGGAATTTGAATGTTTTTGATAGGTTTTAATAAGGTTTAAAGGCAAAAAGGTCCATATAGAAAAAATTTAAAGTGATTTGGAAGCTTAAAGTAGTGTGAAAAATGAAGAAAATTTGCCTAAGGAAGAAGACCAGTCGAGATTTTCAAGGGCTTCAACATGCCCCATACTGAAGGTCGTGTGAAGAAAAGAGTTAGCCAACAAGAATCCACATGAGGCATGTAAATTCAACACTAGGTCGTGTAGACAAAGATTTTGGAACAAAACATGCCGAAAGTTTCAAGGACTTCAACATGCCTCGTGTAGCTGGTCGTGCAGAATCTAAAGGCTCCTCCTCAGAATCAACATGAGGCATGTTGAAAATAACTTAAATCAACATGAGGCATGTGGGATGACACTGGCAGATTTGCTGACATGAAAAAATTTTCTCTTTTCACACCTTTTACACCTTTTGTCTTTATCACTTTAGAGACCATTTTTAGGGCAAAGTTTGAGGGGATATATAAGCATGATATTCTCATTTTTACCATAAAGAGAAAGAGAGAGAAAAATCAAGAAAGGAAGGAAAGAAAGAACCATGCCATTTTTTGGAGGAAGAATACCTGCAGAGTGACATTTTTTAGCTTCCATTTTCAGAGATTTAGATTCTCTTCTTCTGGGTTCTTTTATTTTTAGTCTTATTTTCATGTTTTCTTGCTCCATTTCATATTTTCCACTTGTAAACACAAGCATGAGTGAGTAGATACTTAAGATTTCAGAGTTGGGTGTAATGATTTAAGTTTTATTTGTGGATTTGGACTAGTTTTAATCAGATTTTAGTATATATAAGTTTTGATTCTTATCTTGTGTGCTTATTTACATACCCATTGTTGGTACCCTTTGGGTTTTGTTCTTAATCTTAGATTGAAGGATCGAGAGGTGAAAATCTATGATAGATAATCCAGATAATGAACTTAATCACTTAGTGTTAGAAATAAACTAGTGGGTTAAGAGGAATTTCAAGTTGATTAAAATGCTTAAAAGAGTTTTGGGTAATTAAAAATCGCATGAGAATGGGGTTTAGTTTCCTTTAAAACACTCTTTAGTTTGCTTGAAAGAGAAATTAAAGGAAATCAAAATCAACTTCCTTCAAACTTGTATTTCTCTTAATCTTGGTTTGCCTATCCAAATCCCGATGAAGTTTACTTCATGAACCTCAACTCTGGAATCAATTTTTACCATTAATTAATTAAATCTTCTGTCACTTGCTGAAATTTTAGTAAATTAGTATAGTGCTTAGAATTTTAATTGCTTAATTCATTATAATTTCCTTACTTTCCCAATTTATTTTGCTGCATCTCTTACTTTACCTTTGGAACACATTATCGATAGCCCAAATAATGGTGACTTTTATAGTTTAGTACTCAAGCAACAAATCTCTGTGGGATGATAACTTTTCTTTACTACTTGAACGACCTGTATACTTGCGGAATACGCAATCAAGTTTTTGGCACCGTTGTCGGGGATTTGTTTTTGTTTGATATTAGACGATTGATTGTTTGGTTAATTTGGGCATTTTATTTATTTTTTTTATTTTATTTTAACTTCTTTTCTTTATCATTTTACTTTGAGATTTTCTTATTTTGGTTTTTTAGGTACATATCTTTTATATGAGAAGGACAAAAAGTGAAGAAATTGATTTAATTTTTGATCTTGAGATTGAAAAGACAGCTAAAGCTTTAAGATCAAAGTCTAAAAGAAGAAAAGCTGAACGCAAAATTCAAAGATAGCAAAAATAACAACAAGAGCAACAAGTGATAGAAGTTATGGCAAACAACAACAACAGATCAATTAAGGATCATGCTTTTCCTAGTTTTGAAAATTTTAGACTAAGTATTACAAGGCCTAGAGTGGAAGCAAACAACTTTGAGTTGAAGCCCTCACTTTGTCAACTGGTTTAACAATCACAATTTGGGGGAGGTTCTACTGAGAGTCCACATGTGCACCTTGCACATTTTCTTGAAATTAGTGACATGCTGAAGATAAATGGAGTGTCAGATGATGCCATCTGGTTGAGATTATTTCCTTTTTCTTTGAAGGATCGTGCTAGGGAATGGTTGCATTCATTACCTCTGGGTTCAATAACTACTTGGGATGAGTTGTCACAAGCTTTCTTGGCTCAATACTTTCCTCCTTGCAAGACTGCAAAATTGAGAAATGAATTGACTTCTTTTAGACCAAGGGATGATGAGAGTCTCTATGAAACTTGGGAGAGATACAAAGATCTTTAAAGGAGATGTCCACATCATGGAATCCCTAAATGAATGCTAGTTCAACATTTCTACAATGGTGTTTCTCCAGCAATTAGAAGTATAATTGATGTATCTTCAGGAGGTGATCTTATGGAGAAGTCAGAAGATGAAACTTATTCAGCATTGGATAAAATTGCGTATAACAATTATCAATGGAGCTGTGAAAGGAATGAAATGAAGAAACCATCAGCTGGTGTATATGAGTTAGATGCCATGAGTATGTTCAATGCCAAATTTGATGCTTTAACGAGAAAAATGGATAAGTTAAGCATGAAGGTTGATTCTTCAATTGGAAGATCTAGTCATGTAGAAGATGTTGGTGCAGGAAATGTGCATTGTATCAATGATTTTCCTTCTTATGGGCAAGAATTTGGAAATAAGCAAGTTGATTTTGTTGGGAATTACAATTATAAGCCAGTTGATAATCCTTTTTCTGCTACATATAATCCAGCATGGAGGAATCACCCTAACTTTTCTTGGGGAGGTCGACAAGGACAGCAGCAGCAAAATTATCAACAACCTCCTAATTTCCAGTAACAACAACAGAATTTTTAGCAAAACAGAGTAGCACCTAGATTTCCACCATAAAGGAATCAAAATGCACTTATTCCACAACCACCACTTCAGTCTTCAGACCAAGATTCAATTTTGAAATCTATGATGGATAATTTCTTAACTGCTCAACAAAAACAAGGAGAAATGATTCAACAATTAACTTCAATGATAGACCAGCTTGCCACTTATAACAGGATGTTGGAAAACCAAATAGCTCAACAAGCAAGCTCTTCTAGCAAAGCATAAGGAAAACTTCTAAGTCAACCAGAGAATCTTAGAGAATATTGCAAGGCAGTGATCCTAAGGAGTGGGAAAATTGTGGGAGATAAAAAGGAAGATGAGATAGAAGAGGAAAAGAAGAAAGAAGATGAAGACAAGAATGAATCTACTTCAAATCATGATGAAGTTAATGAGGAAGCAAACAAGAAAAAGGAAGTTGAAAAAGAAGAAGAGGAAAAGTATGTGCCTCCACCACCATACAAGCCACCATTGCCATATCCTCAGAGGTTTCAGAAAGCAAAGCTAGATAAGCAGTTTGAGAAATTTTTGAAAGTTTTGAAGAAATTATACATCAACATTCCATTTACAAATGAAATTTCTCAAATGCCCTCTTATGCTAAGTTCTTGAAAGAAATTTTGTCAAACAAGAGGAGACTAGAGGATTATGAAACTGTGGCATTAATAGAGGAGTGTAGTGCTCTCTTGCAGAATAAGCTCCTACCGAAATTGAAGGATCTAGGAAGTTTCTCTATTCCTTGTCATATTGGGGACACTAGTATTGATAAAGCATTGTGCGATCTTGGAGCTAGTGTAAGTTTGATGCCACTCTCTATTTGTGAAAAGTTGAAGGTTGGAGAATTGAAGCCAACAACCATTTCTTTACAACTAGCTGATAGATTTATCAAATATCCAGTAGGAATTTTGGAGAATGTAACCTTAAAAGTTAGGAAAATTTTCATTCCTGTGGATTTTGTGGTTCTTGAAATGGAAGAGGATATTCATATACCCATCATATTAGAAAGGCTATTTTTAGCCACAGCCGGGGATATAATTGATATGAAGAATGGTAGATTGACATTAAAAGTTGGAGAATAAGAGGTGGAATTTAATTTGAATCAAGCTTTGAAGAAACATCATGAAGTTGACTCTTGTTTAAGGGTGGATGTTATTGATGAGATTGTGGAAGAAGAATTTAGGAAAAGATATCCCGATGACCCTTTGGAGAATTGTCTGGTACATAGTAGAGCAACAAAGGATGAAAATCCTGAAGTTGCAGCTTTTGCTCAAATTTTGGAAGCTACTCAAGAAGTTATAGGAGATCAAGTTTTGCAAGTTAAGGAGTTGAAACATAAAGTTGCACAACCACCTTTGCTAGATGAGAAGGAAGCACCACAGGTAGACCTCAAACCACTTCCATCTACATTAAGGTATGCTTTTCTTGGACCAAATTCAACTTATCCTGTCATTATTAGTGAAAGTTTGAGTGATGTGCAAGTTGAAAAATTGTTGCGAGTGTTAAGAGCACATAGGAAAGTTATTGGTTACACCATTGATGATATCAAGGGTATAAGCCCTACCTTGTGCATGCATAGGATTCTTTTAGAAGATAATTTTAAAGCCACCATAGAACATCAAAGACGGTTGAATCCTAATATGAAAGAGGTGGTGAAGAAAGAAGTCTTGAAACTGCTTGAAGTTGGGATCATTTATCCTATTTCTGATAGTAGTTGGGTTAGCCCAGTTTATGTGGTACCTAAGAAATGAGCTGTGACCATTGTGAAAAATGAAAATAATGAGTTGATATCTACTAGAATTGTCACAGGATGGAGGATGTGCATAGATTACAGGAAGCTTAACAGTGCCACTAGGAAAGACCACTTTCCTTTGCCTTTTATTGATCAAATGTTAGAAAGGTTAGCAAAACATTCATATTTTTGTTATTTGGATAGGTATTCTGGTTTTTTCCAAATCCCAATACATCCTAGTGATCAAGAGAAAATCACATTCACATGTCCATATAGCACGTTTGCATATAGAAGAATGCCTTTTGGATTATGTAATGCACTAGCTACTTTTCAGCGGTGTATGATGGCCATTTTCTCTGATTTTATTGAGAAAATTATAGAAGTTTTCATGGATGATTTTTCTGTATATGGTTTTTCTTTTGATAATTGTCTATCTAACCTCTCTAAAGTGCTTAAAAGATGTGAAGAAATAGATTTGGTGCTAAATTGAGAGAAATGTCATTTATGGTGCAACAAGGCATTGTTCTTGGACATTTGATATCACATAGAGGAATTGAAGTGGACAAGGCCAAAGTAGAAGTGATTGAGAAGATGCCTCCACCAACTTCAGTGAAGGGAATTAGAAGTTTTCTTGGGCATGTTGGTTTCTACAGGCGATTTATAAAGGATTTTTCAAAAATTGCTAAACCTCTTACAAATTTGTTAAATCATGATGTTCCTTTTAATTTTGACCAAACTTGTTTTGATTCTTTTAACAAGTTGAAGGAAGCTCTAACAACAGCCCCTATTATAAAACCTCCAGATTGGTCATTGCCATTTGAGGTTATGTGTGATGTGACTTTACTGTGGGAGCTGTACTTGGTCAGAAAAAAGAGAAGAGGTCTTATGCAATCTATTATGCCAACAAAATTTAGATGATGCTCAAGTAAATTATGCCACCACTGAGAAGAAATTTTTAACTGTGGTATTTGTTATGGAAAAGTTTAGATCATATTTGGTTGGATCAAAAGTGATTGTCTATACAGACCATGCCGCCATAAGATATTTGATGAATAAAAAAGAAGCAAAACCAAGACTGATAAGATGGGTTCTATTGCTACAGGAGTTTGATTTACAAATTAAAGATAAAAAGGGAGCTGAAAATGTTGTAGCGGATCATCTATCAAGGATTAAGTATGAGAGTAAAGATGGAGATGAAGAAGAATTGCCAATTGATGAGTTTTTCTCGAATGAGCAATTGCTAGTTGTTGTTGCTGCATTGCCATGGTTTGCAGATTTTGTCAATTACCTGTCATGTGGAGTTCTCCCACCAGATTTGAGCTATCAACAGAGAAAGAAATTTTTGCATGATGTGAAGTTTTTTACATGGGAAGATCCATTGTTATTTAAGAAATGTAATGATGGCCTAGTTAGAAGGTGCGTGCCTAAAGAGGAAATAGGAAACATTTTAGAGCATTGTCATTCTTTTGACTGTGGAGGTCATTTCAGTGTGGATAAAACAGTGGCTAAAGTAATTCAAACTGGATTTTATTGGCCAAACGTGTTCAAAATTGTGAGAGAATTTATTTTGAGATGTGATAGATGTCAAAGAGTGGGGAATATTTCAAAGAAAAATGAAATGCCACAACAAGGAATTTTGGAGATTGAGTTATTTGATGTTTGGGGCATAGATTTGATGGGACCATTTCCATCGTCTTTTGGGAATAAATATATTTTGGTAGGTGTAGATTATGTGTCAAAATGGGTTGAGGCCATTGCTTCCCCTATAAATGATGCAAGGGTAGTAGTGAAATTTTTGAAGAAGTTCATTTTCACTAGGTTTGGAGTGCCAAGAGCTATAATTAGTAATGGTGAATCTTATTTCTGCAATAAACAGTTTGAAAATCTTTTGAAGAAATATGGGGTTACTCATAAGGTAGCTACACCTTACCATCCTCAGACCAGTGGGCAAGTTGAAGTATCTAATAGGGAATTGAAGAGAATTTTGGAAAACATCGTTAATCATTCAAGGAAGGATTGGTCATTGAGGCTAGATGATGCATTATGGGCGTACAGGACAGCTTACAAGACACCCATTGGTACTACACCTTTTAAGCTAGTCTATGGGAAATCATGTTATTTGCCAGTTGAGTTAGAACACAAAGCATATTGGGCAATCCGAACTTTGAATTTTGATTTAAAAAGTGCTGGAGAGAAAAGATTGCTTCAATTAAATGAACTTGAAGAGATAAGGTTGGATGCATATGAGAATGCTAGGATTTTTAAGGAAATGACTAGATTTTGGCATGATAAGTATATTAAAAGAAACGAGTTTAAAGAGGGTGACCTGGTTCTATTGTATAATTTTAGACTTAGACTCTTTCTTGGGAAGTTGAAATCAAGATGGTCTGGTCTTTTCAAGGTTATCAAAGTTTATCCCCATGGAGCTGTGGATATTTGAAGTGAAAATTCTGGGATTTTTAAAGTTAATGGTCAAAGGCTCAAGATTTATATCACAGGCCAGCTTATTAAGAAGGGAACAAGTTGTTTCCTTGATGATCCACCAATTCACTAAATTAAGGAGGGTCAAGCTAATGACCTAAAATTAGCGCTCTTTGGGAGGCACCCCAAAATTTTTCCTTATACTTAATTTTTAATTTTCTTTTATTTTGTTTCATTTTATACACCATTGAACTCAAATTTGACATTAAAATTTCTTTCTGCAGGTTAATGGAGATTTTTAAGCAAATGTGTATGCTGAATTAAAGAAATAAGTATTTGGAAAGTTGTTGAACCTTATATTTGTCTTCCATGATGCATATTATTCTTAACAAAGTCAAATCTGAACTAATTTGAGCTTTATGTCTGATTGCAGCAACATGGTGTAGTGAAAGGCCATTTTTGTTGCAGCATTTTGAGAAAATTGGTGAGAAATATAGGAACTTTCATGGTAATTAATAGCAACATGCTTTTGATTTTATTTTTTGGATAATTAATTTTGATGTATTGCACTGAGATTGACATATTTGCCATTGGATATTTTGTGAAATTTCATGATACAATTCTACAGAAATTTAGTCATGTGAACAGTGTTTGCAGTAGAATTTTATTCCTTATTCATGAATTTTTAATAATCAGTTTGGGGTTGAATTTGGGTGTTATTCCTTGTGGTATGATTATTAATGTGAATATTACTTGAATAACGTTTTAGTTTGTGTTTGGTGGGTTGATAGATTTTAATTATTTTTAGTGATTAATTGGGTTTCAATTGGATTTTAAGTGACATTTTTGTGCAAATTGTGTTTTGAGTTTGGTTTTAGTGTGTTTAGGATCACATTTTTGGGTTGCATATCAGGTCATTTAGCACTAGGTTCAACATGATGTATGTTGCGGGTAGTGTCAACATGTTCTTAGCACTTTAAATTGCTAAAAATGTAAAACCTGCCGAGAGTTTCAAGGGGTCTCACATGCCTCATGTAGAACCTCATGTACAATCACACGGGGCATGTAACTTTTCCCTTTTATTCCAACATGCCTCATGTTATTCATCTTACACCAATTCACACAAGGCATGTCACCCCCCAATTATTCCTAACATGCCTCATGTTGAACCCTAAGTATGTCACCACTTAAACCTTTACTCTAGCCATCTCATTCCATTTTCATCTCATCAACCGTATGACTCAAAAATCTTCACTGTTCCTTCCATGGTGCGCACCAAACAGCCTTCAACCCACATACCCAAGCTGCGAGCCTTAAAAATGGTTATTAACAGTAACTCTTCAACCCCAACACCAAATCCTACACCATCCAATGCTCAACCTGAAACACCCATTTTGGCCCCAAATCCCTAAAGTCCCGATACGAACCCTAAATCTCCCCCTCGCCAATCCTCTCATTCCACTCCTAATCCCGACAATGCAACCCAAGACGCCACACATCCCTCCCAAAAACACATAAAATCGGCCCCTTCAGCTGTGTATGAGACACGAAAAAGAAAGAAATCAATTCTTAGCTCCTTTGCTCCACCGAAACAGCCTACGGTTGTTTCCCCACGACCTGTTAGTGCCAGAACCCGCTCTGTAGCCCAAAATCCTATCTCACTGCAGGTCTCTTCAGCTCCAACTAGGGTTCAATCGCCTCTGCATCATTCACCAACAGTGTCTCAAACTATTCCAGTTATCCCTCAATCTGGTAATCAGGTAAACTCATTTTACCCATGGACTTTTAGAGACTTTGAAATGAGGAAAAATTATGAGGCACTTGCTAAAAAGAAAATTCTAGCCACCAAGTACATTGATGAACACAGTCTCAGGGTGATAGGGCTTTATGAATCTGTTAGTGAATATTTGAGAAATATAGGTTGGAGTGATTTTGCTAAGATTCAAGAACCTGCTTTTAAGGAGTTGACATTTGAATTTTTAAGCTCACTGCAATTGGATTTCCAGCCCACAAACAATAACCATAAGGACAACATTTCCTTTAGGTGTTTGGGTTAGGACAGAGAACTTGGCATTGCTCAAGTGAATGCTTTATTTGGTTTTTGTAATAATGGTGCAAAAGTGATTGAGTGGCAAAGGACTATTTATGACCCCCCCTATATTTTGAAAATCAATTGCACCATATGGAAAATACTACAATCCTAGTTTTACTAAGGCCTCAGCTATCCAAGACCTTGCTCTGAGATACTTGCAAAGATTCATGTCTTACACTATACTAGGTAGAGGGCACAGTAATGGAGTTGTAGGAAAGAATGATTTATTTTTTTTATGGTGCATGAAAGAAAAGAAGAAGATAAATGGTGCTTATTTTCTTTGCTCTCATATGAAACATATAGTGTCTAAGAATTCAGCTGGTAGTATAGTTGTTGGAGGGATGGTGACTGTAATTACCAAATTATTTGGTTTTAACCCTGACCAGTATGCTATGGTGTCTATGGTTGGCCAGTCCTTTCTAGACAGGATTATCATGACTCAAATGAAAATTTGTGTAAAAAGGGGTGATGTTTATGTGCTGAAAAATGGGGGACATGAGGGTGAAGAACAACTGCAATCACAGGGTGTAGGACAGCAAACTGATGCTGGTCCTTCTAGCTCTCACCCACCTACTGCTGGACAATCAGACTTACTTGCTTTTCTTAAAAATTTGGAAGCCAAAATTGACAGAATGAGTGAAGTACAGCAGCCTGTTTTTGATGCTAATTCTGACATTGTGGTTGCTTTGAAAACTTTAGAGGCTAAGGTTGATACTCTAAGTCAGAAGCAAGCCAAGCTTGAGAAAAAGATTAAAAAGAAGTTTTCTTCATTAAAGCAGAAAATTCATGACAAAGAAATGATTGATACTTATAATAAGCTGGCAGCCTCTTTTAACCAACTGTACAAATGGGGCCAAGATACTTTTATAGAAATGAAGGCTATGGTAGAAAACCTGGATACTGCTTCTGAGAAATCCAATTAGCAAGCACCTGCAACAGCAAATGAACCAGTGCAATCCACCAATGACGAAGACCAATCAACTGCCTAGTTTTAGAACTTTATTTTTTGTTAATTTCAGTCAATTTATGAAACTTTAGCTTCTAATTGTGTACATTGGCCAATTTCATTTATATTTCAACTGTTAATTTCCTGGTTAGTGGAACTTTTGTTAGTAGTATGCCCTAGAGCATATCATTTAGTATGTATCTTGTACATATTTTTAATAATAAAAGGCATTTCCACTTTTCCGTTTACATAATATATTTATGTGTAATAGAAAAGGTCCATTGATATTTTGTTAGAAATATTATTCTTAAGTTGTTAAGAATATGAGTGACAATATTTCTAGCACAAAGTATTATAAATAGGTTCACAATCGAGGATACTTCATAATAAGGACATGACTTATCCAGAAAGATTGTATTCATGTTTGTTCCCAAGTTATTTATATGAGATATAAATAAGATGGAATGGTGAGTCTCATGCCATATAACAAACTTGATAGGCACTTATAAATGATAAGTAGGTCGAACGGTTGACACTTATGACAAGCACATGGAGTTTACTCTTGTCAATGTTTTGTCATAAATCATATCGATGCATATAATCTTTAGACTGAGATAGCACAGTTATCTTGTATATAGGTAGTTTGAGTTTGATCTTGTTTTCATACTTGTACTATGTATGGGTATATGGGCATGTGTTGGCTCCTAGTTATATATGGAGGTAGGTGTTGATCAAGATGGAATCTGTTCCTCTAAGTAAATAGAGATAAAATCCTATGTTCATTTAATTGTTCTTGATGTTTCAAGTTCTGGCCAGAGACAGATAGATTTATTGTAAAAGAGTTTCGATGAGAAAATCTTTTAATCAAGAACTGGAATTAAAAGAGAACATAATATTCATAGCAAATGGAGTTTGACATAAACCATGACTCAGCTTGAGTTGGGATTTTGTAAGAAAGATTCTAGTGCATGGTAACATATGATTATAGGTTCATTTAAGGTAAATCTTATTACTAATTGGGTGGCCATGGCATGCTATGCTAGGTGTTAACCATGGTCTATGAGGTTCATAAAATGATTTAGAGAAATCATTTATGGTAAGAAAGAGTTCGATGATATTAAGAGTTGATATCATGTCTCATTGCCAATTAGTGATGAGCCTAGTAAGTCACACACATACACAAGTTATCACCTATTTAAATATGATTTAATTAATTAATTAAAGAGTTTAATTGATTAATTAAATAGATTTGGTTTGCAATTAAATTGCAAAGTCCCTAGCATGACTTGAAACCAAATCTAGATTATTGGATGTGTAGTATAAATTAAATTTATATTTAAAGTGTTTAAATATGAATTTAATTGATGAGAAATTAATTAATAGAGATTAATTAATTAATTTATATTTGATATAAATTAATTAGAAGAAGAAAATAATTATTTTGGATTAAGAACTCAAAATTAAGACACAGGGGCATTTTGGTCATTTCACAGTGTGACACGTGGCACCATGAGATGGTGACACATGGCACCATGAGATGGTGACACATGACATAACACATAAGCTTGCCAAATGTTTTTTAATCATGTAAGATGATTAAAATCAAGATTAAATATAGGTTTGACACTTGGCACAATGTGATTGGGTCACTTAAACCTAGAGCTAATCAAAAGGTGACATGTGGCTAGGGTTTAATGTGTTAACCTAGCTATTTAAGTGTGGTTATGAAAAGAAAACATAACCAGCAGCCTCTCCTCTCATATGTCACGCCACTTTGAGCCTCTCCAGCTATTTCTCTTCATCTCTCATCAATTCAAAGAGATTAGCAATCAATCTCTTGAATTAAGAACACTAGAAATTGTTTCTAGTGTCCTGTTTACATCTCTAATCTCTTAAAAGGTAGAACTTGAATTTCTAATTAATAGAAAAGGCTTTAGAAGCTGTTCAAGGGCTGCCATAGGTGTTCTTGGTGTGGACAAGCCAGAGGGACAACATCCGTGTCCTCAAGACGAATCTCAAAGCGCAGACACGCAAAGACATCAAGAGGTTAGTGTAATCGTTCTTTATTTAATCTAGGGTTCTAAAATTAATCTGATTAATTTTAAAATCTTAAATGGCAAATACAGATCCAAAAACATATTAAAAGAGTTTTAATATGTTGTTTATCATTGAAATCAAATAGATAAAAATAAATCTTGCATGGTGCATGTGACCCTAGGTGAAAATTTTTGAATTCAATGGTATAATCTTATGTTTTTCACGCTTCCGTTCCTTATATTGGTATCAGAGCCACTATATTTGCCATTTAGATTGTTGATTATATAATTTAATTGTGTGTTTGATCATGAGATCAAGAGATTCATTGCTGGTTGGATCATGAGATGTGGCGTCACACATGGTGAAGCCACCATTGGTGGCGGCAACAATGGTTCCATGGGTGGTTCAAGGTTTGGCTTTTAATTCTGCAATTGTTGTATGATCTAAGGCCTATTCTTTGACTAATTAAAGTGTTTAATTAGTTGTTTTAATCACACAATTAAATTATGATTCAAATCAAAATTTTAAAAATTGTTTGAATGTGATTCAAATCTGAATTTTAAAAGTTGTTTGAATGTGATTCAAATCTGAATTTTTAAAGTTGTTTGAATCATATTTAAATCTGATTTTTTAAAATTGATTCAATAAAATTCAGATCTGATTTTTTAAAAAATATTTGAATGTGATTCAAATCTGATTTTTTAAAAAATGTTTGAATGTGATTCAAATCTGAATTTTTGAAGTTGTTTGAATGTGATTCAAATCTGAATTTTTAAATTTGTTTGAATGAGATTCAAATCTGAATTTTTAAATTTATTTGAATCATATTCAAATCTGGATTTTTAAGTTGAATATGAGATATTCAATTTAATTTAAGTATGTATGTTTTATTTAATTGTTAAATAGTGATATGCATGATGGATGATCATGGACTATAAAAGACCAATGTGATTGGATTTATTTCTTTTATGTTTCTTTGGGATTGTAAATTAATTTATTTTAATTTATTTTGGGCATGTATTATTAAGTTTGTAATATTTTTGGGTTGTAATTTCATTTATTTAAGTTCTTGTAAATTCACCTTGGTATGCCAAGGATTACTATGTAATATTGGATTGCAAGAAGTTCAAGGAGGTCAAGAGCATTGGTGGGATCAGTGGGAGGAATTCAATATCAAGTGTTGATTATGTACTCCTTCAGCAACTCTTGTAAAATGAATGAATGAAATGCACCTAGGAATGCCCTGATTCAATTCTTGGTGGCTCAGAATTGAATCCCTTAGAAAGTCCATGATCATACCATATTTCGCTTATCCATGAATGCATGAGATGTATGGGAATGTATGCAATTATATGATATATGCATGCTAAATGGATAATGTGCAAAGTGAGACCTTAATAGTAATTAGGATGGCTATAAAATCTTCCAAACAAATGATTAAGTTGGAAATGCTATAATTAAAGTAATTATAACATAAGCCCTCCATTGGGGCAATTATTTTAAGAAATTTTAAATAGTTGCATGAGATGCAATTAATTTAAGAGATTTTCTTAAGAAATAATTGTTAAGCATGAGATGTTGTAAATATGTAAATGGTTTGGTGGCCAATATTGGATGTACCTGAGGACATTAAAATTATTTGCATAATTACTGGCTCAATGGGATCAACTTAACTAATGCAAGATAAGTCAATAATGGATGTACCTGAGATTTTGAGCATTAGGGGCTAGGTAAATGATTGAACCTCACATGAGATGTGATGGGCAAGGAGTTGCTCACTTATAGTTTATTGTAATTCCAATAATGGATGTACTGAGGATGATCAATAGAATTATAAGAATTCAATCACCCACTAGAAATCCATCCAACTAGGATTTCCGTTTTCTACTTTGGAAGTGTAGGATTCGCTAAGTTAGTGGGAGAACCAATTTGATTAAAAGACCATAATCATTTTGGTTAATTACATGATACATTTACTAATTAATCTGGTTATTTTCTGCAGTTAATTTTCTGATAAAAATGAGCACAAAACAACCACCACCATCCAATATCCTTGCAAGCATACTTGATCACAACAGTTGACAGGACCTAATCATGCGATTGGCTAAGAAATTTGAAACTTGTCCTGAACCTTGAACATATAGGATATGTTCTAGATTCAAATGTTCCTAGTCCCTTACCTCCAGAGGCCACTCAAGAGGAACATGAAACTTTGGACAAGTGGAAGGAGCATGATATGAGAGCTAAGTGTTACATGCTTGCTTCCATGAGTAATGAGTTACAGAAGCAACATGAGAACATGCAGAGTGCGAGTGAGATCCTCCTTCACCTACAAGAGTTGTATGGTGAGCAGAGCAGGAATGCTAGGTATGAGATATCTAGACAGCCTATTCCGTATGAGGATGTCCGAGGGATGAATGTTGGGGATCATGTCCACAAGATGATTCGGTGATTGAGCGGTTGGAACATCTTGACTTCAACATGGATTTCCAACTACAAACGGATTTGATCCTTGAGTCCCTTCACGAGTCTTTTGGGAATTTTGTGACAAATTTCCATATGACTAAACAGAATGCACCTTAGAATTACTCAACATCTGGTTATTGCCCAAAAGAATATGCTGTGCAATAAAGGAAAAGAGGTAGCTTTGTTGCATCTTCTTCACTGGAAAGTCCAACAAGAAGAAGGGCAATAAGAAAAAGAAACCTCGATTCTGGTCCTTCCAAGAAAATAGCTAAGCAGAAAAAGAAGACTAAAGTGATGGAGGCAAGGAAAGTGTTTCCACGCCAAAAGGATGGGCCTGGAAAAGGCGCCTGAGTATCTTGCTTCTCGAAGGACAAGAAGGATACACCTTCGGAAGGTATGTCCATATCTTGTTATTTAGATTCGATGATACTCATAGTTCATCTACGACTTGGGTTTTAGATCTTGGTGCGGTTCTCACATTTCTAATGATATGCGGGAACTAGCAAACGATGGCGACTTGCGTTCTCAAGATATTAGAGTTCGGATTGGCAATGGCTCAACTGTTGAAGCTTTAGCCATAGGATCTAAATCTTTTTACATGTTTGGACATGTTTTGTGTTTGGATAATATTTTATATGTACCTGATGCTTTTAAGAACATCATTTCTATATCTAGTTTGACTAGAAATGGCTACGAATTTGATTCACTGATGATGTTTATAATATTTATTTTTTTAATAAATATGTTTTTTCGGGTTATATGAATGATGGTATTTATTATTTGGATAATAATGACAAACACAAATTGAATGCAAGTGATCTAAAAGAATACAATGCCATGGTGAAAACCAACTCAAGTTCAAAATATATTTGGCACTTAAGGTTATGTCATGTTGCAGAAGATAGGATTGCAAAATTGGAGAAAATGGGGATTCTATCCTCATTGGGCTCTGAGCCTACTCCAACTTGTGAATCTTGCCTTCAAGGCAAAATGACTAGATCACCCTTTGTTGGACAAGGGCTAAGAGCTGAAAATATTTTGGAACTAATACATAGTGATGTATGTGGTCCGTTTAAAGAAATGGCTAGAAGTGGCTTTCATTATTTTATTACCTTTACTGATGATAAATCAAGGTTTGGGTATTTGTATTTGATGAAATACAAACATGAATCCTTTGAAAAGTTTAAGGAATTTAAATCTGAAGTAGAAAATCAAACAGGAAAAAGTATTAAAGGTCTTCGATCAGATCGTGGAAGTGAATATTTGAGTACTGAATTTGATGAATACTTGAGAGAGCATGGCATTGTTTCTCAGCTGACTCCTCCAGGAACGCCACAGCTGAATGGTGTATCTAAAAGGAGAAATCGTACCCTATTGGATATGGTACGTAGTATGATGAGCTATCTTGATATGCCAATCTCCTTTTGGGGATTTGCATTAGAATCACTTTATATATTCGAATAGGATTCCATCAAAATCAGTTTCTTCCACACCTTATGAGATATGGCATGGAAGAAAACCAAGTCTTAAGCATGTTAAGATTTGGGGTTGTCCAGCTTATATCAAAAAGCTGAACACTGATAAATTGGAGACCAGATCAGAAAGAGGTCGATTTGTTGGATATCCAAAAGATAGTTTTGGATATTATTTTTATTTGCCTACTTCACAAAAGGTTGTGATAAGTGAGATGCCACATTTCTTGAACAACGGTTTGTTCAAGAAGGAGGCAAAGGAAGGCAAATAGAGTTAGAATTGGAGAATTCGACCAACCAATGCATCGGATGGATATAGATCCATCTAGTCAACCTATACCCATTGATGAAACATCTACACTGTTCCTCGTAGAACAACCAGGTATCTCACCCACGGTGAGATATGGTTTTCTTCATGAAGAAGAACAAGAGTTGTCTACTCATGAAGAAGTAGATCATGGAGATGATCCACTTACCTATGAAGAAGCTATATCGATATAGACTCTTCAAAATGGATTGATGCTATGAAATCCGAGATTGATTCCATGTATAAGAATCAAGTTTGGGATCTTGTTGACCCACCTGAAGGTATTGTACCTATAGGGAACAAATGGGTTTTCAAGAAGAAAATTGGTTCTGATGGAAAGGTAGAGACCTATAAGGCAAGGCTAGTAGCGAAAGGGTTTCGCCAAAGGTAAGGAATAGACTATGAGGAGACTTTCTACTTTGTTGCCATGCTTAAATCAATTAGGATTTTATTAGCAATAGTGCATACTATGATTATGAGATTTGGCGGATGGATGTCAAAGCGACTTTTCTCAATGGATACATTGAAGAAAACATTTTCATGGAACAACCTAAGGGATTTGAATCCCAAGATGGTTCCAAGGTATGCAAGCTAAAGCGATCCATTTATGGGTTGAAACAAGCTTCGAGGAGTTGGAACATCCGTTTTGATGAAGCCATTAAATCCTTTGGTTTTATCAAAAATGAGGATGAGCCATGTGTATATAAGAAGGTTCGTGATGCTATCACTTTCCTTGTCTTATATGTGGATGACATCGTTGATAGGTAATGACATTGGTATGTTGACGACTATAAAGGTATGGTTGTCAAATACATTCTCCATGAAAGACTTAGGGGAGGCAACCTATATTCTTGGGATTCGCATCTATAGAGATAGAGCGAAAAGAATAATAGGTTTATCCCAAAGTCTATACTTGGAAAAGGTGTTAAAGAGGTTTAACATGCTTGATTCCAAGAGAGGATTGTTACCAATGAAACATGGTATCCACCTTTCAAAAGAGATGTCTCCAAAGACACCTGAAGAAAGAGATAAGATGGCCAGGATTCCATATGCTTGGCTATTGGAAGTTTAATGTATGCAATGTTGTGTACTAGGCGGATATCGCATATCTTTGTTAGTTTGACTAGCGGTATCAATCCAATCGAGTTTGGAACATCGGATAGTCAAGAATATCCTTAAGTACTTGAGAAGAACTAAGGATTTATTCTTGATTTATGGAGGTGGAGACTTGCAATTGGATGGTTATCACGATTCGATTTTCAATCGGATATCGATGATAGAAAGTCTACCTCTGGATATGTGTTCATTTGTAATGGAGGTGCGATCGGTTGGAAGAGTTCCAAGCGAGCACGCATTGCAGATTCCACTCGAGTGAGTATATTGCTGCATCAGATGCTGCAAAGAAAGCTGTTTGGATAAAGAAGTTCGTGACAGAACTTACAGTAGTTCTTTCCATTGAGTCAGCAGTTCCATTACACTATGACAACAATGGAGCAGTCATATAGGCTAAGGAACCAAGGTCTCACCAGAAATCCAAACACATAGAAAGGCGCTACCACATTATCAGAGAAATAGTTGGGTGAGGCGATGTAGCCATGCAGAAAATAACATCACCTGAAAATACAGCTGATCCATTCACTAAGCCTATGTCACAGACTCAGTTAGACCGACATCTTGAGAAGATAGGTCTAAGATATTGTAATGAATGGCTCTAGTGCTAGTGGGAGATTGTTAGTAGTATGCCCTAGAGCATATCATTTAGTATGTATCTTGTACATATTTTTAATAATAAAAGGCATTTCCACTTTTCCGTTTACATAATATATTTATGTGTAATAGAAAAGGTCCATTGATATTTTGTTAGAAATATTATTCTTAAGTTGTTAAGAATATGAGTGACAATATTTCTAGCACAAAGTATTATAAATAGGTTCACAATCGAGGATACTTCATAATAAGGACATGACTTATCCAGAAAGATTGTATTCATGTTTGTTCCCAAGTTATTTATATGAGATATAAATAAGATGGAATGGTGAGTCTCATGCCATATAACAAACTTGATAGGCACTTATAAATGATAAGTAGGCCGAACCAGTGACACTTATGACAAGCACATGGAGTTTACTCTTGTCAATGTTTTGTCATAAATCATATCAGTGCATATAATCTTTAGACCTGAGATAGCACAGTTATCTTGTATATAGGTAGTTTGAGTTTGATCTTTTTCATACTTGTACTATGTATGGGTATATGGGCATGTGTTGGCTCCTACTAGTTATATATGGAGGTAGGTGTTGATCAAGATGGAATCTGTTCCTCTAAGTAAATAGAGATAAAATCCTATGTTCATTTAATTGTTCTTGATGTTTCAAGTTCCTGGCCAGGACAGATAGATTTATTATGATAAGAGTTTCTGATGAGAAAAATCTTTTAATCAAGAACTGGAATTAAAAGAGAACATAATATTCATAGCAAATGGAGTTTGACATAAACCATGACTCCAGCTTGAGTTGGGATTTTGTAACAGAAAGATTCTAGTGCATGGTAACATATGATTATAGGTTCATTTAAGGTAAATCTTATTACTAATTGGGTGGCCATGGCATGCTATGCTAGGTGTTAACCATGGTCTATGAGGTTCATAAAATGATTTAGAGAAATCATTTATGGTAAGAAAGAGTTCTGATGATATTAAGAGTTGATATCATGTCTCATTGCCAATTAGTGATGAGCCTAGTAAGTCACACACATACACAAGTTATCACCTATTTAAATATGATTTAATTAATTAATTAAAGAGTTTAATTGATTAATTAAATAGATTTGGTTTGCAATTAAATTGCAAAGTCCCTAGCATGACTTGAAACCAAATCTAGATTATTGGATGTGTAGTATAAATTAAATTTATATTTAAAGTGTTTAAATATGAATTTAATTGATGAGAAATTAATTAATAGAGATTAATTAATTAATTTATATTTGATATAAATTAATTAGAAGAAGAAAATAATTATTTTGGGTTAAGAACTCAAAATTAAGACACGAGGGCATTTTGGTCATTTCACGATTGTGACACGTGGCACCATGAGATGGTGACACATGGCATAACACATAAGCTTGCCAAATGTTTTTAATCATGTAAGATGATTAAAATCAAGATTAAATATAGGTTTGACACTTGGCACAATGTGATTGGGTCACTTAAACCTAGAGCTAATCAAAAGGTGACATGTGGCTAGGGTTTAATGTGTTAACCTAGCTATTTAAGTGTGGTTATGAAAAGAAAACATAACCAGCAGCCTCTCCTCTCATATGTCACGCCACTTTGAGCCTCTCCAGCTATTTCTCTTCATCTCTCATCAATTCAAAGAGATTAGCAATCAATCTCTTGAATTAAGAACACTAGAAATTGTTTCTAGTGTCCTGTTTACATCTCTAATCTCTTAAAAGGTAGAACTTGAATTTCTAATTAATAGAAAAGGCTTTAGAAGCTGTTCAAGGGCTGCCATAGGTGTTCTTGGTGTGGACAAGCCAGAGGGACAACATCTGGTGTCCTGAAGACGAATCTCAAAGGCGCAGACACGCTGCAGCACATCAAGAGGTTAGTGTAATCGTTCTTTATTTAATCTAGGGTTCTAAAATTAATCTGATTAATTTTAAAATCTTAAATGGCAAATACAGATCCAAAAACATATTAAAAGAGTTTTAATATGTTGTTTATCATTGAAATCAAATAGATAAAAATAAATCTTGCATGGTGCATGTGACCCTAGGTGAAAATTTTTGAATTCAATGGTATAATCTTATGTTTTTCACTCTTCCGTTCCTTATAACTTTTACATGTTTTATCTATTTATGAATGGTTTAAATTTCTGTTTTTCTTTATTTCTATTTGTTTCATGAATCTTAAGTTGGCTTGGTTCATCATTGTTGGTCGCATTAATTTCTTTTGCTGTGCTAATTGACTTGTCTTTTCAATCCAGATTCTTTTAATCTCAGTTTCTATTGGCTATTGTAATAACATTACTGATATTGCTTTTTGATAGTCATATAACTGGATTATTGAAAATACAGAAGAGCAGCTGCTCTTCTGTTAGCTATGACAATCCAGCATCTAAGGTAACTTCTGGACATTCACATGCAACATGTTGACATTGCTTTACTTTAGCATGCCTCATGCTAAAGGTTATGCTCTCCTATGAGCTATTTGAATTGCTTTCAATTTGCAAACTTTTTGAAACCCACCGAAATTTTCATGAAGCATGACATGCCCCATGTTGCTACCAGTGTCAGTTGCTCAGCATTCAGCACAGGGCATGTAAATTTACCTTTACTTCACCACGCCTCATGCTTTTTGTTCAACATGCCTCATGCTTCAAATACTCAAAACTAACATGCCTCATGTACATATTCTGATCGTTCAACACTAGGCATATATATTCTACATGATAACTCTTTTCTACTCTTTCTTGATTTATATCTCTCGAGCTATTATTTATTGATTTAATTTACATTCTTGCCACTTCAATTAAGCCAATGAGGACATTGTCTCAGTTGAGTTTGGGGGAGGGCAAAATTTTTACAAAATTTTTAATTTTTTAATTTTTTTTATTTACATTACTTAAATTGCATTTCATTTATACTTAGTTACTTAGTTCACATTTACCATACACTTACACCATGTAAATATATACACTTGCATATAAATAGCATATAGATTACATACAGTTTTTTTTCATTGCATTCATTTTAGGAATCATGCATACATAAAAAAAAAAAAAATTTCTACCTAATTTTTAGAAGATTGAGAATAATTTTGAAAAGCAGTTGAGCTTGCCTCTAGATGAGTTTGATGGATTGAAAGTTCCGGATTGGTATAAGGCTATAAAACTCTTATCTAGGTTTATATCTTCTTAGCCAAGGGTGACCCAATTAATTACATTAAGTTTTGAGTGCTTAAAGAAAACTATAGAGTAAGAAATAACTAATTATTTCTTACCAATCCTAGAATAAGCCTTCTATACCTTTCGAGGCGAAATCTTAGTATTCACTTGAAAGAGAAATGATCAAGGCATTCTTTGAATTTTAAATCCACATTTTTAGCCTTAACCAACCCCACTTTAAAATTTCCCTTTGAAACCAATTTGAACCTTCATTTATACCCCTTATTTCCTTGGTACTTATAATCTACCTAACCATAAACCTAAACACTTACCTACCATTTATGAGAATAATTTGTTTAAGTAATATATACCTAGTAAAAAAAAAGCGAGAAAAAGTATAATAATTAAATGGGAGAAGTACTAAAGTAAAATTGACTGTTAATTATATCATGTTATAAAAATTATTTACCACCTTAAAGAAATGAGTTTGGGGGTGGATTAAAAAGGGACAATTGCAATGCAAAATTCAATGTTATTTATGTAGTCCCTAAAAGAGTTTCGAAAATTGTATGCTAGCATTGGTAATTTATTGTAAAGTTCTTCCTCCCATTTTAAAAAAAAAAAGTGTATATTGATCTTTTTAACAATTTAATTATTCTCATATTTTGCTTCCCTTTTACCTTTTCTTTGTTAGCCACATTATTACCCCTTAACCCCATTATAACCATTAAAAGTCCTTTTGATCTCTTGATTGTGTTTTGCTACATTAGTGGAGATTGGGTTAGTTGGGTTGCCTATGTGATTGGCACATTATTCATTCATTTAACTATTTCCATCATCATCTGAGACACTTTAGTTTATGGATTGTTTTAGAGCCTATTTAAGCATGATTTCTTCATGTAATTGATTGGTTTGGGTTTGATGGAATGAATAATTGACCCAAGGCTAAGCAGTGATAACTTTGGTGAGAGTTGAATTCCTTATACCTTGAAGGTAGGTATATGGTTTGTTAGTGGCTAGAGGTAAGTTTGAAAGCTTGGATGAGTAATTTTCATGAATCTAGGAAAAATGTACCCCAATTGCATATAATTGTTTTTAATTTGCTTGAGGACAAGCAAGGATTTGAGTTTGGGGGAATTTGATAAGCCAATTTTATATAGGTATTTTAGGGTAGTTTTGTATCTATTTTGTCATTTTTAGCTTAGTAATTTCATGCTTTTAATGCTTATTTTAGTTAATTTGTTAATTTTAGTTTCATTATATTTGATTTTTGGAATTTTAATGTTTTTGATAGGTTTTAACAAGGTTTAAAGGCAAAAAAGTCCATATAAAAGAAATTCAAAGTGATTTAGAAGCTTAAAGTAGTGTGAAAAATGAAAAAAATTTGTCTAAGGAAAAAGACCAGCCGAGATTTTCAAGGGCTTCAACATGCCCCGTGCTGAAGGTCGTGTGAAGAAAAGAGTCAGTTAGCAGGAATCCACATGAGGCATGTAAATTCAACATTGGGTTGTGTAGACAAAGATTTTGGAACAAAACATGCTGAAAGTTTCAAGGACCAACATGCCCCGTGTAGCTGGTTGTGCAGAATCTAAAGGCTCCTCATCTGAATCAACATGAGACATATTGAAAATAACTTAAATCAACATATGGCATGTGGGATGACGCTGGCAGATTTGCTAACATAGAAAAATTTTCTCTTCACACCTTTTGTCTTTATCCCTTTAGAGATCATTTTTAGGGCAAAGTTTGAGGGGATATATAAGCATCATATTCTCATTTTTACCATAAGGAGAAAGAGAGAGAAAAATCAAGAAAGGAAGGAAAGAAGGAAACTGTAACACCCTCCCGGTAGCAACTCCGTACATTCTGCTGTTCCGGTGACCGGTGTCGGTCCGAATAGCTAGAACGTCCGGAAAAATATTTAAACTAAAGTGAGGGACCATAATTAACTCAAATATTAATAAGAAAAATTTAGTAAAAATTTTAGAAATAAAATGCAACTAAGTCAAGTGAGCCGGTGCCCAAGCGATGGGTAACCCAGAGGGAAGTTGCGGTTCTCGCAACTAGGAGCCCTAGACCAGGGGAAAAATTCATAAAATAATTTTTGGGACTTCAGAGAAGGGTCATTAAGGTTCCTATGGCATTAGAATGCCAAGAAAATATTTAGAAAAAATTTTCAATCGGTACAGACAATTTTGACCCGTTAAGCCAAACGGAGGGCATTTTGGTCATTTCGCCTTCAGAGACGATTTTTGGCCGACTTGTCCAGTTAAGTAAATAATTATTATGATCTAAAATGTGAATAAATATTACTAAAAATTAAATTGAAAATGAGTAGAAAAGAAAAGAAAAAAAATGAATTAAATGGGAATTTATGACATCACATGATGTCATTAGTGTACCTTCACCCAATTATATGGTGACACATGGCTATAACCCATTTAAAATCAATAAAATGGGCAGAAAATGAGAGAAAAATGCAGCTTTCTTCTTCTTCCCAATTTCCATACGTGAACCTTTCTTCCTCCATTAAAATTCATTTCATTTTCTCTCTTCCAAACCTTAAATTCTCACCACTAAACCTTAAATTCTTTTCATTAAAACTTGTCCACTCATCTTGGGAAGGTGTTTGGCAGCCTAGAAAGTGAAGGAAAGGGAAGTTTAAGCTTGGAAAATTCTACCCTACAAGAGGTTAGTGCTTACTTATGCTAATATTCCTTTACTTCCATGTTAAGGACTTGAATTTAGTATGAAATTGTAAGTTAAATGGACTAAAACTCATGTGTATGTGTACCATAAATTTTGGCAGCCCTAAGGAAGGAACAATGATGGAGTGTTTTTGATGGTTTTAATGGACTTAAAATGAATTAGAGATTATGTTTAAGGTGCATATACACATATGTGATGAATGAAAGTGTGTATCTAAGGTGTATGTGTGAATCATAATGGGAAACTAGGGTTTGGGAGTGAAAAATTGGACTTGGCTTATGAAATGATTAATGGACATACTAATGGTCAATTAGTGACCATTTAAGGCAAGTTAATCATAATTTGAAGTAAGCTAATGCATGGTAAACTAAAATGGGAAGGCTGCCTAGAGACAGCAGAATTAAGGCTGTGAGTCCAGCCTGTTTGGACTGCCATATCTTTGGCTGTGTAGGTCCAATTGGTGTTTGGCCAATTGGACATGAAAATAGACTTATAATGGCACATTTTTTCTGAAGAAACCATGCCCAAAAGACCAAAGCAAGTGGACCAAACGTTGGCCCCAATCCGGATACCCTGCAACAGCACCTGCAGAAATGACCAAATGAACAGTAACTGTTCATTTGGCCATAACTCACTGTAGATTTGGTCAATTGACCTGAAATTTTTACAGCAACAAGTTAAGACATAGACAAACATCTTTCATGAAGAACATCACCCCAAATTATGCCATTAACCCATTCAATTATTGAGTAAATTTGAGTTATCAAACCTGCAACTCTGCAGATTTTCATTTGAACAGTAATGTTTGGATGGCTATAACTCTCTCTAGAAAACTCGGATTTAGGCGATTCTTGAACCGATGGAAACCTAAGGCATGGTAGAACATTTCATATGAAGAAAGTTAGACCAAATTATGAACTTAACTTGATCAAATTACTGACCAAAGTTGGATCAAAATCTGCCAGAACCCAAAAGTGCAGTATGAGCGATTGACGTGAGCGTAAACTTATTTTGGCCATAACTTGAGCTACAAAACTCCGATTGAGGTGATCCAAAAATGAGAATACACTTAAGACAATAAGGAACATATTCTATGAAGGAAACTTTGTCAAATTCCAACAGTAGATCGACCAATGGAACAGTACAACTTCGGAGCACCAAAACCGAAAATTGGCAATTTTGCCAAAATGACCTAAGTTTTGAGAAAGCAACCAAACCAACAAGTTTTAAATGTAAAATGTGGTACTTTGGGAGTGCTAAAACCAATACACCTATTTTCTATCCAAAAGTCAACATTTTTGTTGACTAATGAAGTGAATAGTGACACCAAAACTTGAAATTCAAAATTTGAAATTAGAAATGCATCTAGGGGACTTTAAATTGCAATTGGCAATTAATACTAGCAAATGTAAAACTCAAAATGTAGGATCTTGGTGTAATTAGAATTAATATATCCATTACGTATAAAAAACTCAACATTTTGGTTGACTAGTAAGGTGAATAGTAATCAAAATGATTAGTAAATTAAGGGAAGACCTAGAACCAATTCTAAGCTTAAATGCTTAGAGTTGTATGACAAATGTGGACTATGCATCTTAGTCAAAATTGTTAAAAAGAAATTAAGGCCATAAATTTGAAGTCCATGAAATGTTTATGGAATTACTTAAAACATGAAAAATAAGTCACCTAATTGATGTGAATAAATAGTTAGGGCTTATATGCCCATCACAAATGGAATTCATAAAATATTAATAACTCAACTTGAAATATAAAATTTGTAATTACATAAGTAGATTCTTGAATGTATAAATGAGAAAAGGAAACATGTTTTGTATACAATGGTACATGTGAACCATTGTTTAGAATTGTGATTAATATGAATAACATAATGAATGAGTAAATGAACCATATTAATGTATGAATGAGACATTAGTTCTCATTATTGTAGAAAGGAAAAGTATTTTGAGTACAATAGTATAAAAGGATAATTGATGTGAATTGTGATCATATAAATGATCAAATGAATGTATGAATTATAATTGAAATTTATCATGAAATAATGAAGTCATAAAACACAATATATTAATATTTAATGATATTATGTGCCCTTGTATTGTCTAGACATGTGTGTCAGATTGGATAGTTTGGCATGCCAATAGGGTATTGTTTTAGCAGTACTGCAAAAGGCTTTATGCCTGTATTCATGGCTTTGTGCCCGTATTCATGGCTTTGTGCCCGTATTCATGGCATTATGCCAACATTCATGGCTTTTACGCCCGATTATGTGTTATCATGGCTCTTTAGCCATACTGACTGCATACGTGGTTGACGTTCTGCGTCCCATGGTATGACGGCCCGAGGCACCGCGGTGTCCAGTGCCAACGACCCGTTATCCAGTTTAGTCAGCCTGTCATAGGTTACTTGGGCAGTGAAATTTATTGAAATAAGTTAAGAATATTAGCAATTAAAAATATTAGATATTAAATAATAGAAATGAGTAAGATGATGACCTAAATAAATTAGAATAATTATTTATTAGAAAGAATCGAAATGAACTGGACCGATATCAAAATTTACTTATTATGAAAAAAATCTGAGACAACCTAGCAAGTATAGAGAAAATGCTAAAAGATTAGCAAAGAAAATCATACCATACATAAATATTGCAAATGTGACTTACATGATAATATAAGCATAAATTTAACTGAGTAGTTTTATTAATTATGTATATTGTTCATTATCACTGTGGATTTAGGAATTAAACGCCTCCAAAGCGGAACAAATTAGAACAAAAGATAATTAATATTAGACACATTGTATTAAATTAAATTGATTCTTAAATATTCAAATTATGCTTCGTTCTTTCTTTATTTGTATATTTTATCTTCTTGTTATATTATTGCACCACTAAGCAGCAATGCTTAGCGCGATGGAATTGTTTCCTCGCGCAGGTACTGAAGCTATAACCAACTGGACGTTTGACTGAGAATTTTGAGAGTCCAGATCTGTAGAGTGTCAAAGGTTGTCACCTCCTCAGCAATGCATGTAGATAGGGCCCATATAGATCATATTTTGTATTTTGTATAAAATGCTAAATATTGTATTATGATGTAAATTATGAAATTTTGTAATTATTTTGTAAATTATGTAAATTAAGGAAATTTGAAAATTTTGCTTATGTAATTTGAGAATGTTTACATATGAATTGAGTATGAATGGAAATGATTATGAAACCGAAATGTATGGATAAGATTTTATTTTAGAAATATTGTTGAATTGAATTTCAAACAGGTGAATATTGAAATACGCCAAACGATAATAAAATAGGCGAAACTCCGCTGGTTTCTCCATCGAAAAATAATTAATATTAAAATATAACGAGATCAAAATATGAAAGGAATAAAGTAAGATAAGATAGGGTGCTCCGGCACCGAATGTAGCACACTTTGCTCGGCTACACTATAGTCGGGTGAGGGGTGTGACAGAAACATGCCATTTTTTAGAGGAAGAACACCTGCAGAGTGACGTTTTCTAGCGTCCATTTTCAGAGATTTAGATTCTCTTCTTCTGGGTTCTTTTATTTTTAGTCTTATTTTCATGTTTTCTTGCTCCATTTCATATTTTTCACTTGTAAACACAAGCATGAGTGAGTAGATACTTAAGATTTCAGAATTGGGTGTAATGATTTAAATTTTATTTGTGGATTTGGACTGGTTTTAATCAGATTTTAGTATATATGAGTTTTGATTCTTATCTTATGTGCTTATTTACATACCCATTGTTCGTACCCTTTGGGTTTTGTTCTTAATCTTAGATTGAAGGACTGAGAGGTGAAAATCTATGATAGATAATCAAGATAATGAACTTAATCACCTAGTGTTAGAAATAAACTAGTGGGTTAAGAGGAATTTCAAGTTGATTAAAATGCTTAAAGGGTATTGGGTAATTAAATATCGCATGAGAATGAGATTTAGTTTCCTTTAAAACACTCTTTAGTTTGCTTGAAAGAGAAATTAAGGAAATCAGAATCAACTTCCTTCAATCTTGTATTTCCCTTAATCTTGGTTTGCCTATCCAAATCCCGATGAAATTTACTTCATGAACCTCAACTCTGGAATCAATTTTTATCATTAATTAATTAAATCTTCTGTGACTTGCTGAAATTTTAATAAATTAGTATAGTGCTTAGAATTTTAATTGCTTAATTCATTATAATTTCCTTTCCCAATTTATTTTGCTGCATCTCGTACTTTACCTTTGGAACACATTATCAATAGTCCAAATAATCATGACTTTTATAGTTTGGTACTCAAACAACAAATCTCTGTGGGACGATATCTTTTCTTTATTACTTGAACGACCCATTTACTCGCGAAATACGCAATCAATCACTTCTGCAAATATTATGACTCAAATCTCTGTTGTCCAAGTTTCTGCTTATCAAACTAGTCCCCATAAAACCATGGACTTGAGGTTGCATTCGGTCTGTTTGATCACGTGACATATTTTTCACCTTTTGCCCTCCGGTATGGCAACTTTATATAATTCAAATAGATTGGCAGAAGCAGTTGACCATTGCCTCAGAGATGATTTTCCAGAGTTGTCCAAGGCACTTCAAGTTGGCCTTTTATGCACCCAAGCTTCAGTTGCATCCAGACCATCCATGGCAGAAATGGTAAGGATGCTAGCTAATAGCGAATTTGAGATTCCTTTCCCAAATCAACCTCCTTTTATGAATGCTACTCTGTTGGAGCCTGAGAGATCCAGAAGGTCTTACAACACAAATAGCTTCGTATCAAACGCAGCAGGAAAAGCTGAAGCTTGTTCCTACAATTCCTTACAGTCCTCTGGCTTGAGTCTAAGTAGCACGGAAACAGAAACGCGGACATGGGGAAGCGCGAAAATGGACAAGGGAAAACGACATTTTAAAAAATATAGGAAACAAAAACGTGAAAAAAACGTGTAAATATAAAAAGTATAGGGGTATATATATATATATATATATATATATATAATATTCAATAATAAATAAAGTCCAAATCAACATTCAAATTCAACCATAAAGATACATATTTAGAAGTTTCATACTTATAAGAAATAAACATTAACTACAACATATTCAAATGTTTAAAAAAGAAAAGATAATGAAATTTATGACATTTTTTCAACTTTACTGTCTTTCTCCTTCTCCATGCTTGTAGTTGCATTTTCATCAAATAAAATAGACTCTAACTCTGGTTCATCCAATGAAAGGTTAGCAAATTCAAGAACTCCCACATCTTCCATACTCCCAAATTGATCGCCACTAACATCCTACAATTTTGTTTTCTCATCATAATATTGGGAGGAGTTTCTCGACAGAAGACGAAGATTATTATGGATAAAAACCAAGTTTTAGAGTTAATTTATTCTTTCTAAATAAATGAATAAAGAAATAAATACTCCAATTTCTTTCACAACAAGAGGAGGAAGTAGGTTGTCCAAGCATTTTAAAAGCCAACCTTTGAAGTAAAGGTGCATTGGAACCAAAACATGCCCACTATTTCCTAGGATCTGTAGCATACATACTTCCAATAGAATCAAGATCTGCAAAAGGTCCACTTTTCAAAGAAAAATTTACAAATTCATCATTTGCTCTAATTCGCTCATCTTCATTAAAAAAAAATCCTCCTAAAGCATTTAATTCTTTCAGTTGATACTTCTCCATCCATATGAGGAGGCACTCTCCCTTCTCCCTCTTGAAGCCATTTTTCACTATAAAATCATCAAAAATAAGAAAATAAATTTAGGAAATAATAAAAAAAATTATAACAAGAAGATGAGTATGTAAGCTAGAAATTTACCTTGGATTTAATGAATGAGCCAAACAATGAAGAGGAGTGTTGCTCTTTGCCCAACGATCAACAAGAATTCGATGAACCACATAATAGAAAGGAAAAAACCCATCTGCTTGCTTTCCTTCATGATAAAAAATAACTTGCTTCACATTTTCAATTATAGAATCCCACAACTCATAAACCAAATGCAGGCATGGTTTGTATGTGTCACAAACTCTGATCATGTCATAAATGGGCCCAGTAAAAGCAAGAATGTAATCAACCTTTTCCCAACAATCCTCATCTACCACTTTATTACGAACAAATCTAGCTTTGCCTTGGTCATATTCTCGGTATTGTGCCCATTGATCACTCATAACCATTGCTTCTAAAGCACGCTTAATAAGTTTAAATCTTTTAAGCATCACAACAATAGAAGCAAAATGAGTGTCAGCAACTGAAAGCAATTTCAAAGGGCTAAATCGATTATAAATTGCAAGCCTCATGGAATGATTCATTATAAAATTTTTTATTTGCAAAGCATCTCCATAGATTTCAGTGATCCAGTGACACACATCATAAGTTTCTTGATTAGTTTCCAAATTTTTTGCTGCACATATATTCTTCAAAGCAAGATTAAGAGTGTACACAACACAAGGAGTCTAATAAATATGTTGAAACATTCCTTCAATGATTTTTCTAGCACCTTTACAATTTGAAGCATTATCAGTAATGACTTGTACCACTTTTTGATGACCCACCTCATCAATTACTTCTTTTAGCAAATTAGCAATAAATTGCTTATCTTTCACTTTACTAGAACAATCTACAGATTTGATAAACATGGGGCCAGACTCAGAAACAACCATAAAATTAATGAAAAGCCTCCTCTGGGAACCACTCCATCCATCACTCACAATAATGACACCCTTTTCTAACCAAGTGCTTTTAATTGGTTCAAGCAACCTCTCTACATTTGCTTTTTCTTGCTGAAGTAATGTGGTTCTCAATTTGTTATAACCAAGCGGCACATAACCACCCAAAACATGATTAGCAACAAAAGAATAAGAACTCACATAATAAGGATTTCTAGCAAAATTAAAAGGTAGACCCTTAGCGTAGAACATTCTAGCAATTTCTGCATCTAATTGAGCTATAGTTTGCAAGTCAAAAGCTCTACCAAGAGGAGAATCATTAACTCTTCTTTTCTTCAAAGCTGCTAAAATACTTGGTTCAGTTATATTTAATGAAGGAACATAAGTTGTACTAACAGGTAAAGAAACTCACCTAGGTTGTGAATGGGTAATTCTGTTTGTTGCCTTATCCTCCTGTTTCCTCATTTCAGAAATACTATCATTCATCACTTTTTTACACATACCAATCCCTTTTCCAGTGATTTTCAATAAATGAGCCATCACTCTAGTATAAGTCCATTACTTTTCTTGTACACAAAAATTACATATCCATTTACAATTACCCCCTCCTTCTCCAGTTTTCTCAAGTTTAGTTACATATCTCTACAAAGGATTAAATTCTTCCACCCTAATTTTTGAAGAAGTGGCACTAGTGCTATTTGCTTGGGTAGAATTAGAGTTCGAAGAATCCATTCAAATATTGTCCTATCAAAATGACAAAAAGAAAATGCAATTTTATACAATTTACAAATTATTTAAACAAATTATATACTAAGGATTAAAGCACAAGGCAAATTATATATTAAAAGATTAAAGAATTAAATAATAGAATTGAATAAATTGACTATAAAAATCATTATAAAAAATTTTAATATAACGATACATTAAAACAAATTATATTAAACACATTATATATAAATTATTATAAAAATATAAAATATATTAATATAAAATACAAATTTTGAATGTTGAATTTTTTTTTATTTATCATTAATTAGAATTTAAACTTGAAATTTTATAATTTTGAAAATAACTTTAAAAATATATTTACATTTGTCCTTAATTTCCTTCAAAATGTTGATTGTAAAAATATGGCAAATCTTGAAAATTTTTAGTGAATTTGAGAAAATTTTTTTTATCTTCCTTTTTAAAAAAAAATATTTATGATAACTCTTCAAATTTGGTTTGAGAAAAATCTAATTATGGAATATACATTTAGAGAAAAAAATTGATATTAAATGTGATAAATTTATGATTAATTAAAGGAATAAAATTGTAATTAATTAATGGAAGTTGCTTAATAAAATTGTTTCACAAAGAAATTAAAAAAGAAAAATAATAAATTAAATAATAAATTAATCAAATCCCTATATAAACCTAAATACCTAAATGTGATGGGGAATGAGAAAATACTGCACAGATCGGGAATAAGAAAGGGGAACTAGAAAAGAAGAAAGGGTCATCTTTACCTGTGATGTTGTCTTCCTCCCCTTCTGCTTCTTCTTCTTCTTCTTTTTCTGTTGATAAGGATGGAGAGAGCATACTAGAGAATGAATATGGCAGACTAGAGAGAAAAGAAGAGACAGGATATGACACCCTTACCCGTCTACAACGTAGCCGAGCAAGTTATGTCACTCAGTGTGCCGGAGCACCAATTTATGTTTCTATTACAATTTACCCCTTTATAATTCATTTATTTTCAATTTTGATAGATCTGAATTTATCCGCAAATTTTATAGAAAATCCGGCAGAGTACCGGCTGTAAATTGGAAAAACAGTTCTTCAGAACCTGTTTAAAAACACTTCCAAAATAATTTCTAAATCCAAACTCCATTATACACATTCAAGTCAATCTCAAATCACAATACTATTGTCAAAACTTTTCTGTTCACTTCATCACTTGAAGCATATTCACAAATAATTCTCAACATTTCATTTATCAACATACATAATGCAAAAAACCTCAATAATATGAAATTTCATATATTTACATTAATACATAATTACAGGAGTTTATAGTTACAATCCAAACTAATACAAAATGCAAAATACAAAAGAGCCACCTATAGTCTTAATGTCCTACCATATGCAGTGCAGATGTGATGTGACTTTGAACTCCTGATGCAGCTCTGTAGGCTCACCGTGCGTGTCTGCTGGCTCCCGGCTAGGTCTCCAAGACTGCGTGGCAAAGCGAAGCGCTAAGCAATTCTGCTTAGTGGTGACAATGTAAAATAAAAATAAAATAACATAAAGCGAAACGAATGTGCAGAATGTGTGTTGACATTTTTGGTAGACTTAACTTCTGATATTAATTTCATTATTATTTGATTAAACTTTGGTAAGGTTTATTATCATTGCCCGAGTAACCCATACTAGTTGACTGGACTGGATAAACGGGTAAACTGGCACTG
This sequence comes from Hevea brasiliensis, assembly GCF_030052815.1. NCBI lineage: Eukaryota > Viridiplantae > Streptophyta > Magnoliopsida > Malpighiales > Euphorbiaceae > Hevea > Hevea brasiliensis. The sequence goes on along the minus strand of NC_079510.1, from coordinate 36,072,954 downwards.
GGTACTAAGTACCTCGGACCATCACACCATCGATCACATTGTGTCTCCCGGTGTGCTACAGAACAGCTAATAAGCTGTAATAATTATCAGGGTCAAAACCCAAGTATATTAACTCAATAACATAGCCAAAGGCTATTATGTCACAGAATGGCATGGGAAAGCCATGAAACACAGAATGGCATGAAGCCATATGCAGTACTGCTAACAGAACCCTATTAGCATGCCAAGCTATCCAAACCAATCTTGTTAGGTATACTAGGGCATTTTACACTTTTAAGTTTTACAATTTTTTAATTTCAAGTTTTGGTGTTACTATTCACTTCATTAGTCAACCAAAATATTGACTTTTGCATAGACAATAGGTACATTAGTTTTAATACTCCCAACATACCACATTTTGCATTCAAATTTTGTTGGTATTGGTTGCCAATACCATTTTTAAGCTTAATGTTAAGTAAGCAGAATTTTCAGTTTTCATGCCTCATTTTTACTGTTTCATTAGTCATTTTTGCAGCTGGAATTTGGTAAAATGATCAACATGAAAGTTGTTCCTTATTTTGTCTAGTTGAATTTCCTTTTTTGAATCACTCCATTTGGAGTTTTTTTAGCTCAAGTTATGGTCCAAAAACCACAACTGGCCGGATTGAAATTTTTCTGGACTGACCATATGTACAGTGCAGTGAACAGTGACTGCAACTCCCTTGTTGGATAGGTTCTGGTCATAATTTGGGGTAGGTTTCTTCATGAAAGTTGTTGGTCTATATCTTATCTTGTTGCTGGTAAAATTTCAGGTCAATTGGACCTTTCTACATTGAGTTATGGATCACTGTTCATTTGGTCATTCTGCAGAATCAGACTGCAGGTCACTGACTGCAACTCACTTGTTGGATAGGTTCTGGTCAAAATTTGGGGTAGGTTTCTTCATGAAAGTTGTTGGTCTATATCTTAGCTTGTTGCTGGTAAAATTTCAAGTCAATTGGACCTTTCTACATTGAGTTATGGCCACTGTTCATTTGGTCATTCTGCAGAATCAGCCTGCAGGTCACCCGGATTTGAGCAAGCTTTTGGTGCACTTGGTTTGGTTTTATGGGCATGATTTCTTCACCAAAGTTGTGACATTATGTGTCTAGTTTCATGTCCAATTGGCCTTGCACCAATTGAACCTCTACAATTCAAGTTATGGCTACCCAAACCTGCTGGACTCATGTCCAATTCTGCAGGTCACCATGGGCAGCCACACCAACTGCAATTCTCACAAATCAAACCACCTCATTTCTTGTTTACACATAACCAAATGGTCACTAATTGACCATTAAAACTCACTTTCATCATTACATGCTCAAATTCCCATTTTTCCATCCCAAACCCTAACCCTAACATCTCAAACATTACCCCACATTCATTTTCACTTCATTTCATCAATCCACTTAATAAATACATGTTGTGGGCAGTCATGATAGTCTTTTAATTTCATTAAACTCAACACAATCAAACCCTAACCATGGATACCAAAAATCTAGGGTTTACATACAAATGGTATTCAACAATTTTTTTCTTTGTAATTTACACTCATTCAAAGTCCTTAACACGAATTTAAAGAAAAATTCATGGTTAGGTCACTAACCTCAAAGGAGTGAGATTTTCCCACTTGCTTAAACTCTTGTTTTCTTCTTCTTTTTGCTCCCAAAAGAATCACCAAGGGGTAAGGACACTTTTTTGTGTTGGGAGTATAGGGTTTAGTGGGGTGAGAGCTAAGGAAATCAAGCTTTGAAAAAGCTTGCTATGGTTGGCAATGGTGGATGGGTTTGTCACGTAAGGAAGGAGAAAGGGAGAAGAAGTCTGATTTTTTTTGTTCCTTTTCCAGCCCATTTGTCTCTTTTATATACCTTGGTGACATGTGTCAACACTTGATTGGGTTGGAGACTTTTAATGACATCATTATGATGTCATAATTTCAATTTCTTTCCTTTTTCCATCCTTTTCTTGTCCAATTAATTTCAATTAAATTTTTAACAACATTTAATCATATTTTATGTTATATAAATTATTTATTTAATTGGACAAGTTGGCCAAAAAATCTTCTCTGAAGACGAAATGACCAAAATGCCCTTCGTTTGGCTTAACGGGTCAAAATTGTCTGTACCGATTGAAAAATTTTTCTAAGTATTTTCTTAGCATTTTAATGCCATAAGAACCTCAATGACCCTTCTCTGGAGTCCCAAAAATTATTTTATAATTTTTCCTAAATTTTTTTTTTTTTTAGTTTAAATATTTTTCCGAACGTTCTAGCTGTCCGGACCGACACTGGTCACCGGAACAGTAGATTGTACGGACTAGCTAAAATGAGGATGTTACAACTCTTCCCCTCTAATAAAAATTTCGTCCTCGAAATTTACCTAATGCAAACAGTTGAGGGAACTGTTGCCTCATTATCTCTTCACTTTCCCAAGTTGCCTCTTCAGTGTTGTGGTGCCTCCAAAGCACTTTCACCAATGGAATTTGTTTATTTCTCAGTTCCTTCACTTCCTGAGCTAGGATTTGTATAGGTTCTTCTGTATATGTCAAGTCCGGTTGGATTTCAATCTCTTCCATGGAAATGACATGTGAAGGGTCTGAGCGATACCTTCTCAGCATGGAAACATGGAATACATTATGAATTTTATCCAGTTCTAGTGGTAAGGCTAGCCAATAGGCCACTGGTCCCACACATTCAATGACTTCATATGGGCCAATGAACCTAGGGCTTAACTTACCCTTTCTCCCAAACCTCAGTACTTTCTTCCACGGTGAGACTTTGAGAAACACTTTATCGCCAACTACATACTCTATGTCTTTTCTCTTCAAGTCGGCATATGATTTCTGTCTATCTGAGGCAACCTTCAGGTTAGCTTTGATTATCTTCACTTTCTCCTCAGTCTGTTTCACCAGGTCTGGTCCTACCAGCTTATCTTCGCCCAATTCAGTCCAACATACTGGGGTTCTACATTTCCTCCCATACAGTGCTTCATACGGAGCCATCTGAATGCTAGCTTGGTAGCTATTGTTATATGCGAATTCTGCCAGTGGGAGGTATCTATCCCAGCTCCCCTCAAACTCAATAACACAACTTCTTAGCATATCCTCCAGGATCTATCACATAATTCACATTGTTACTATCATTTCAATTTATTAATTGCGAGAATTCAATTAGTTCTTAAGTTTACCTGGATTACTCGTTCTGACTGTCCATTTGTCTGGGGATGAAAAGCCGTGCTAAAACGAAGTTGTGTGCCCAAGGCTTCTTGCAACTTTTTCCAGAATCTTGATGTAAACCTTGGGTCTCGGTCAGATATGATGGAAAGTGAGATTCCATGTAGTCTAATTATCTCACTGATATACAATTCTGCTAGCTTCTCCAATGAGTAGTCAGTCCTAACTGGCAGAAAATGTGCTGACTTCGTCAATCTATCTACTATCACCCACACTGCATCATGCTTCTTTCGAGTGAGAGGTAGACCACTAACAAAATCCATAGTGACCCGGTCCCATTTCCATTCGGTATGCTTATAGGTTGTAGCAATCCTATTGGAACTTGATGTTCTGCTTTAACTTGCTGACATGTCAAACACTTAGTCACATAGTCAGCTATATCCCTCTTCATACTAAGCCACCAATAATGAGGCTTCAAATCATTATACATTTTCGTGCTTCCCGAGTGCATAGCATAAACACTAGTGTGTGCTTTTTTCAGAATACTAGTCTTCAGTTCCCCATCATCTGATACACACACTCTTCCTCTGTAGTATAGACACCCATCTGCTTTCACCTCATATTCAGTTTCCTTCCCCTCAGGAATTTTACCCATAATGGCCATTAGTTTTTCATCTGCCCTCTGCCCATCTTGTATCTGCTGTAGCAAGGTTGGCCTCACTTGCAACTCAGCCAAAATAGCTCCATCTTGAGCTAAGGACAGATAGGCATTGAGTGATCTTAAAGCTGTGATGGACTTTCTGCTCAAGGCATCAGCAACTACATTTGCCTTCCCAGGATGATAATCTATCACACAATCATAGTCCTTTAGGAACTCAATCCATCGCCTCTGTCTAAGATTGAGCTCCTTCTGGGTTGGCAAATATTTTAGACTCTTGTAGTCTGTATAGATGTAGCATTTTTCACCATATAAATAATGCCTCCATATCTTCAGTGCGAAGATAATTGCTGCTAACTCCAGGTCATGAGTAGGGTAGTTTTGTTCATGTGGCCTTAACTGCCTGGAAGCATAGGCGACCACTTTCCCCTCTTGCATCAATACACACCCTAGCCCATTATGTGAGGCATCACTATAGACCACAACGTCTTTTCCTGACACTGGCTATGTTAACACTGGTGCTTCTGTCAACATAGCCTTCAGCCTTTCAAAACTAGCTTGGCACTTGTCGTTCCAGCCAAATTTCACATTCTTGTGCAACAACTTGGTCATTGGAGCAGCTATAAGAGAGAACCCCTTCACAAATCTTCTGTAATACCCAGCTAGCCCCAAGAAACTTCTGACCTCAGTTGTATTTCTGGGAGGCTTCCATTCCATCACTGCTTTTATCTTTTTGGGATCTACTCTAATCCCCTCTGCTGATACTATGTGTCCAAGGAAAGAGATTTCACTCATCCAAAAGTCATACTTGGACAACTTAGCATACAGCTCCTTTTCTCGCAGGGTTTGCAGAACAATCTTCAAATGTTCATCATGTTCTTCCCTGGTCTTGGAATACACCAGGATATCATCAATAAAGACCACTACAAACCAATCTAAGTATGGATGGAAGATACGGTTCATAAGATCCATAAATGCTACTGGTGCATTTGTCAAACCAAATGGCATCACTAAAAATTCATAGTGTCCATACCGGGTTCTGAATGCAGTTTTTGACACATCTGCATCTTTTACCCTCAACTGATGATACCCTGATCTGAGATCAATTTTTGAAAATACACTGGCTCCTTTCAACTGATCAAACAGATCGTTGATTCTGGGCAATGGATATTTGTTCTTCACAGTTACTTTGTTCAACTGCCGGTAATCAATACACAATCTCAAAGTTCCATCCTTCTTTTTCACAAATAGCACCGGAGCTCCCCATGGTGACACACTAGGGCATATGAACCCCTTATCAAGCAACTCTTGCAACTGAGTTTTCAACTCCCTCAATTCAGTGGGTGCCATCCTATAAGGAGCAATGGAAATGGGTGCTGTACCCGGCATTACCTCAATAGCAAACTCGACTTCCCTTTCTGGTGGTAAACCAGGCAACTCTTCAGGAAACACATCTGGGAAGTATCTCACTGTGGGTATATCACACTGGTTCGGCTTAGCTTGCCTAGTATCAACCACGTGCGCTAGGTAAGCTTCACAGCCTTTTCTCATCAATCTTCTTGCAACCGTGGCTGAGATAACATTGGACATGAAATCTGTCCTTTCACCCACAACAGTGATCTCATTACCCTCAGAAGTTTTCAAAGAAATCCTCTTCAATTTGCAATCAACTATTGCCTGATGACGTGACAACCAGTCCATTCCCAAAATCACGTCAAACTCGTGGAAAGGCAACTCAATTAGGTCTGCCGAGAATTCATAGCCCTGAATCCTCAATGGGCAACCTTTATACACTTTATTCACTACCACACTGTGGCCTAGTGGATTTGTGACCAGAATGTCTTGATCACACTCCTCTACTGGAACTCCCCTCTCTACGGGTAGTTTGATGCAAATGTAGGAATGAGTGGATCCTGGATCTACCAATGCATGCACAGAAGTGTTGTAGAGGGAAAACATACCCCTGATGACGTTCGGGGCATCTTGCTCCTCCTGAGCTCTGATGGCATAGGCCCTGGCTGGTATTCTAGTGTCTGGCCTCTCAACTGACTCGGATGCAGGCCTCAGTGATGGACCAGCTACCTCAGGTTTAACGGGCTTCCTACCCCTTTGTGGTGCAGGAGTAGGTCTGTCAGTTTGTGTTGGAGCAACAGTAGTAGTCCTCTTCGGACAATTCTTGATCTGGTGTTCTGTCGATCCACACCGTAAGCATGCACCGGTCACTCGCCAACATTCCCTCTTATGCCACTTCGACAAGATCGACAAGCGTAAGATGCAGTGGGCTGGTCCCTAAACACCGCCCCCGGAGAGCGCCATTGATAGTGTGGTGGCCTCTCCTAGGTGTGAATCGTGGCTCGGGCCTCGAGACCCTAACCCTGTGGTGGTCCTGAACTCTGAGCAGGAGGACCCTTACTCTTCTTACTGGGAGCAGAAAATGTACTAGACTGACCTGGACCCCTTTTCTGCTGTCTTTCCCTTCTATTTTGTTCATTGATTCTGACCCTTTCCACTTTTGATGCTGCATCTACTAGTTTAGAAAAATCCGTGATTTCCAATGCTGTGATCATGACTTTGATGTTGTCATTGAGCCCTTCTTCAAACCGTCTGCACCTCTCTGCCTCTGTAGGGACTATCTCCCTCCCATATCTGCTCAGTCTGACAAACTCACGCTCATACTCAGCCCTTGACAACTGTCTCTGTCTCAGACTGATAAATTCCCTTCTTTGCTCTTCTAAATACACTTTGCTAATATATTTCTTCCTGAACTCTGTGAGGAAGAATTCCCAAGTGATCCGTTCAGGTTGCACCTCACTGGTAGTTCTGTGTCCCACCACTGATATGCATCATCCTCGGCAGGGGACACAGACCCACCAGTTCTCCGCTCGGGGTGCAATTTAGCTGTTTCAGCACTCTGATGGTTCTATCCAACCAATTTTCTGCAGCCATGGGATCATCCTCCTTCTTCCCAAAGAAGTCTACAGCCCCATGCTTCCTCAATTTCTCCAAATGAGATTTCTGTGGTGCTAGTGGTGGTTGTGGCTGTGGAATTGCCCCCATCATTTGCCAGTAGAATTCAGCCATTTGCTGAAATAACGCAAACTGAGGTTGGGCAGGTGCCTCAGCTGCTGGTGGAGCAGATTCTACCCTGCCCCCAGATTCAGCCCTTCGTGGAGCACGACTCTCCACCTCTTCCTCAACTGCTCTTTGCGAATCAGGATCCATATCCTATTCAAAATAGAAAAAACAAACAGATCTACATCAGTTTCACCTCAATACTTACAAATGCAATGCAATGGTATGTACTCTATCTAGGCCCAGAAACGCCTAAATCGATGCTCTGATACCACTAAATGTGACACCCCTTACCCGTCTACAATGTAGCCGAGCAAGTTATGCCACTCAGTGTGCTGGAGTACCAATTTATGTTTCTATTACAATTTACTCCTTTATAATTCATTTATTTTCAATTTTGATAGATCTGAATTTATCCGCAAATTTTATAGAAAATTCGGCAGAGTGCCGGCTGTAAATTGGAAAAACAATTCTTCTGAACCTGTTTAAAAACACATCCAAAATAATTTCCAAATCCAAACTCCATTATACACATTCAAGTCAATCTCAAAATATCAATCTCAAATCACAATACTATTTTCAAAACTTTTCTGTTCACTTCATCACTTGAAGCATATTCACAAATAATTATCAACATTTCATTTATCAACATACATAATGCAGAAAACCTCAATAATATGAAATTTCATATATTTACATTAATACATAATTACAGGAGTTTATAGTTACAATTCAAACTAATACAAAATGCAAAATACAAAAGAGCCACCTATAGTCCTAATGTCCTACCATATGCAGTGCAGATGTGAGGTGACTTTGAACTCCTGATGCAGCTCTGTAGGCTCACCCTGTCTGGTGTCTGCTGAGCTCCCCAGCTAGGTCCCCAGTACCTGCGCGTGGCAAAAGCGACGCGCTAAGCAATTCTGCTTAGTGGTGACAATGTAAAATAAAAATAAAATAACATAAAGTGAAACGAATATGCAGAATGTGTGTTTACATTTTTAGTAGACTTAACTTCTGATATTAATTGCATTATTATTTGATTAAACTTTGGTAAGGTTTATTATCATTGCCCGAGTAACCCATACTAGTTGACTGGACTGGATAAACGGGTAAACTGGCACTGGGTACTAAGTACCTCGGACCATCACACCATCGGTCACATTGTGCCTCACGATGTGCGACAGAACAGCTAACAAGCTGTAATAATTATCAGGGTCAAAACCCAAGTATATTAACTCAATAACATAGCCAAAGGCTATTATGTCACAGAATGGCATGGGAAAGCCATGAAACACAGAATGGCATGAAGCCATATGCAGTACTGCTAACAGAACCCTATTGGCATGCCAAGCTATCCAAACCAATCTTGTTAGGTATACTAGGGCATTTTATACTTTTAAGTTTTACAATTTTTTAATTTCAAGTTTTGGTGTTACTATTCACTTCATTAGTCAACCAAAATGTTAACTTTTGCATAGACAATAGGTACATTAGTTTTAATACTCCCAACATACCACATTTTGCATTCAAATTTTGTTGGTATTGGTTGCCAATACCATTTTTAAGCTTAATGTTAAGTAAGCAGAATTTTCAGTTTTCATACCTCATTTTTACTGTTTCATTAGTCATTTTTGCAGCTGGAATTTGGTAAAATGATCAACATGAAAGTTGTTCATTATTTTGTCTAGTTGAATTTCCTTTTTTGAATCACTCCATTTGGAGTTTTTTAGCTCAAGTTATGGTCCAAAAATCACAATTGGCCGGATTGAAATTTTTCTGGACTGACCATATCTACAGTCTGAATAAAGGATCGCAACTCCCTTGTTGGATAGGTTCTGGTCATAATTTGGGGTAGCTTTCTTCATGAAAGTTGTTGGTCTATATCTTATCTTGTTGCTGGTAAAATTTCAGGTCAATTGGACCTTTCTACATTGAGTTATGGATCACTGTTCATTTGGTCATTCTGCAGAATCAGACTGCAGGTCACCGACTGCAACTCACTTGTTGGATAGGTTCTGGTCAAAATTTGGGGTAGGTTTCTTCATGAAAGTTATTGGTCTATATCTTAGCTTGTTTCTGGTAAAATTTCAAGTCAATTGGACCTTTCTACATTGAGTTATGGCCAAATGAACAATCACTATTCATTTGGTCATTCTGCAGAATCAGCCTGCAGGCCACCCGGATTTGAGCAAGCTTTTGGTCCACTTAGTTTGGTTTTATGGGCATGGTTTCTTCACAAAAGTTGTGCCATTATGTGTCTAGTTTCATGTCCAATTGGCCTTGCACCAATTGAACCTCTACAATTCAAGTTATGGCTGCCCAAACCTGCTGGACTCATGTCCAATTCTGCAGGTCACCATGGGCAGCCACACCAACTGCAATTCTCACAAATCAAACCACCTCATTTCTTGTTTACACATAACCAAATGGTCACTAATTGACCATTAAAACTCACTTTCATCATTACATGCTCAAATTCCCATTTTTCCATCCCAAACCCTAACCCTAACATCTCAAACATTACCCCACATTCATTTTCACTTCATTTCATCAATCCTTGTGGGCAGCCATGATAGTCTTTTAATTTCATTAAACTCAACACAATCAAACCCTAACCATGGATACCAAAAATCTAGGGTTTACATACAAATGGTGTTCAACAATTTTTTTCTTTGTAATTTACACTCATTCAAAGTCCTTAACATGAATTTAAAGAAAAATTCATGGTTAGGTCACTAACCTCAAAGGAGTGAGATTTTCCCACTTGCTAAAACTCTTGTTTTCTTCTTTTTTTTTTGCTCCCAAAAGAATCACCAAGGGGTAAGGACACTTTTTTGTTTTGGGAGTATAAGGTTTAGTGGGGTGAGAGCTAAGGAAATCAAGCTTTGAAAAAGCTTGCTATGGTTGGCAATGGTGGATGGGTTTGTCACGTAAGGAAGGAGAAAGGGAGAAGAAGTCTGATTTTTTTTGTTCCTTTTCCAGCCCATTTGTCTCTTTTATATACCTTGGTGACATGTATCAACACTTGATTGGGTTGGAGACTTTTAATGACATCCTTATGATGTCATAATTTCAATTTCTTTCCTTTTTTCATCCTTTTGTTGTCCAATTAATTTCAATTAAATTTTTAACAACATTTAATCATATTTTATGTTATATAAATTATTTATTTAACTGGACAAGTTGGCCCAAAAATCTTCTCTGAAGACGAAATGACCAAAATGCCCTCCATTTGGCTTAACGGGTCAAAATTGTCTGTACCGATTGAAAAATTTTTCTAAGTATTTTCTTAGCATTTTAATGCCATAAGAACCTCAATGACCCTTCTCTGGAGTCCCAAAAATTATTTTATAATTTTTTCTAAATTTTTTTTTTTTAGTTTAAATATTTTTCCGAACGTTCTAGTCATGGGACCGACTAATCGTCACCGAATAAGATTGTACGGACTAGCTAAAATGAGGATGTTACACAGGATGTTGTGAACCTTACCTGCGATGCTGCAGCCTACCGTTAAAGGTCTGATCCTCCTCTTCTTCTTCTTCTTCTTCTTCTTCTGTTGATCTCGATGGTGAATGTGAAGTCGTGCGATCTGTTTGTGATTTAACCCTACCCATTTTCCTTTTTTTTTTTTAATTTTCTTTAAAGAAACGCGTCGCCAAAAACGCGTTTTCGATTTTCAATATTTTCAAAAATTGCCCGAAAATGTTTCTCAGCCGTGTCAGGTCGTTTCCTCATCAGAAACGTTTTCGACACTGGGAAACGTGACCCAGTACCGTTTCCGTGCTTCATAGGCTTGAGTAGCTTAAATAGGCCATCAAGGAGCGAAGAACCAAGACAGAAATAAATCCCAACAAAATTTTCAATGTTTCAAAGATTATCAATATTCAATATAATTGGATACCATCGCATTTCAATATAATACATAACATTTAATTACATACGACCAAACATGCAATCTGAAGCATACATTTATTGGTAGATAATTTAATTAACATCTAAGATGAACACATATTAGTTACTACAGTAAGTGTTGAAGAGCCAAAACTCACATCATTTACTCTTCTTCCACCACAACACTGATTTCACCTCTTTCTAAAAGATCATAGAATTCCCTGGTTCGCCTTTGATTATTCCATTGATTCATTTTCCACAAACCTCCAGCAGTAAGGCCAAGTGCTATTCCATAAATGATCTCTTTCACCACACTTGGACCCTTGTAAGCAACATGTGCAATCTTATGAGCAGCACCCATGTTTCGCTGTAAGTAAATATCTGAAACTAGATTAATTATTTTTCTATGATCATCTGATTATTGATAAGAGATATCTTAATTGCAATAACAGCTTCACAAACCCAAAAACATAACTACAAAGATTAGTAATCTAGCAATCCAATGACCAAATCTTTGTTCTATGGCAAGTGAAAATTTTAAATACTATGCTTATATTACTTTTCCTCATGGTCCATAGAAGGCATCTCACAAAACAAGAAAAGAGATTGAAGCCAATTAACAAAGCCTCTCTGCTACACAGCTGGGACATGCCCTCAGCAGGCTTTCTTTAATTAAATTGAAAAATAGAAATGGAGATCACATATATATAAAGGCTATTAAAATAGACAATAGAATCAGAAGCTCACCAGTGACTGTCGATGGAGATAGAACTAAGAACTGCAGAGAGAGTGGTGAGAGAACAGAGAGAAGGCAAGGCGGCTTTAGAAGAATCCAGACAGACCAACAGACAATGTGAGAAAAAGGCGGCAGAGTATTGTCGACCATTAAATGATACTTATTTTTAAATCAATACTGGATTAAATTAACTGAAAAAATCTAAAACGTGTATAAATGGCTTATTTTATTCAATTTTTTATATTTTAAATAATTAAATTAAAACTTTTTAATTAAAAAAATTATTCAATTCTCAAATTAAAATATGAGAATTTTGATTTTTATTTTTAGAATGTTAGGATAAACACTTTAAAGTCAGTGGAGGATAGTTTATTTCTAAGCACCCTATTATTTATTTAGGTAAATAAGATATAAAAATAATTTTATAAATATAAAATAAAAAATATAATATTTTTATTATGTAATATTAAAAAAAATATAAGTTAAATTATACATTTAAATAAGGGTGGGCATTCGATTAATCGAACAGAATTAAACTGAATCAAATTTTAAATTAATTAAATTATTAATTGACTCTAAAAATATTAGTAGAATCAAATCAAAAATTAAGAGAAAATTAAAATTAATCGAAACGGAAAATAATTGATTGGTTATCGGTTATAACCGAATTAATTAAAATATATATATATTTTTTATATTATTGATTATTTAATAAAATATTAATAAAAACATATTTATATTCTTTTTTATTTATAAAAAATAATAAATATAATTTAATATTAATAAGATAATAATAATAAGTTAAATATTATTATAAAATAAAAATAATAATTATAAATAATATAATATTAATAAAATTATAATTAATATATTAATTAATTAAAATTTAATTATTTCGATTAATTTTATTACTAAATAAAAAATAATAAAATTGATAATTAAAAATTAAAAATTTTTATTATTACCAATCGAAAATCAAACATACTCTTACTAAAATAATCAAATTTCATTAATTTAGATTAATTTTTCGATTATAATCGAACAATGTATATCTCTATATTTAAGAGATAATCAAAATTCTTAATTTTAATTTTAATAATGAAATAAATTTTTGTAAATTAAAAATTTCTAATTTAATTATCTAAAATTTTAAAAAATAAATAAAAAATTAAATAAAATGAGCACCTCATAAAAGATTTGAATTTTTGTCGTCAATGCGTCTAAATTAAAACTTGACAATTATTCGTAATTCGTGAAGTAGACATATTTGGGCTTGAGATGAATGTTTTGGGCTTGGGCAGCTTTGTGAAAAAAAAAACAGTATACAAGTGAATCCCAGCCATTCTTATCTGGTTGCTGGTAATTGGCTAGTAAATATCCGACCAGATAAGAAACTAATATTTCTTAAAAGGGCAACGGTTCACGAAAGGATCAAATGACACGGGGGTGCTAATCATTTACAAATAATCGTTATCGAGATTACGAGGTTATAAATTCAAACCCTAGTCAAAGCTCAATTAACGGAAAAAACCATTCAAAAGAATACGTTTCTTTTTAGAGTTTCCTGATATTCTTAGCGTATATAAGACTCGCATCATGCCAAGATTCCACTTCGCCGTATCATTTACAGGATATTTACCGCGTATAAGCACAAACTACAATAACCTGGAGTACGAAACTAAAACAGAAGAATCAAATTTTAGACCATGACACTGTTCTCCAACTACTCATTGCCGAGAGAGAGAAATCAGAGAAATGAAAAAACACTTTCAAATCCATGAAATGAATCTACTTCCTTTGTTTTGCCTGCCATTGCCATTGACCAGCACTGCCTTTTTGATCCATTAGGAGAACAATGCTTCAGCTGCTTCCTTTTATACTCCATGGAGCTTGCTGAGTCTAGTGATCTAGTGTTATCCTTTATCATGGAAATGTCGAAAGGTAAAATTTCCATACAAGATGGATCATTGTTGATTCTTGAAATTCTGGGAGAGATACTCAAACTCTCATATGTTAGGCATGGACTTCGAGGAAATTTGTTTTCTTTCACCTTTGCCCCTGCACTGGAATCACAATCATTCATCACTGTCCCTCCAGGTTCCAAATCTGAAATGATTACAGTTTCCCTCATGATCTTATCATCATAAAACATTTCACTTAATGCATCAGACGCAGCAATGCAAAACTCAGGCTGATTCTCAGTAGACTGTTCCTTGGTCCACATTGGAGACTCAGATTGCATAGTCCTTGATAACACTGGAAAATTATTGGCTCTTTCCCGTATGTGACCAAATATTGTTTCTTCAGTTAGACTCTTCAGAATGCTTTTCTCAGATTCAGAAGGACGACCACCTTGAATAATGAAAGTTAAGCATTGAGAAAAGGAAATATAAAGCTAAAAATATGATTGAGCAGAGTATTGTTATATGGTAAAAGATGCACCTTTGTAATCCAAGAAGTTCATAGTACCCGAACTTCTAGACGGAGTGCCCTGCTTTGGAGCGAGATGGTTGTTGATATTATACCCATTCTGTTCCATTTCTCTGATTTCAGAACTCGGATTTGTGACAATCTGTTGTGGAATTTTGCTTCCCTCTATCTCTTCTATAACAATCAGTTCGGTATCAAGATCAATGTCCTTCTTATAGGGATGCTTTCTTGTGAAAAGCAACGCCTCTGACAATGGAGAAGAGGAAGATTTTGCAGGAGTCAAGATGGGGAAGTTCTTGGCCTTTTCACGTATGTGGTCGAATATTGCTTGTTTAGTTATGACTTTCTGATTGTCCTTTTTTATTTCAACGGGATGCTTACCTTCGATATTTCAAAGAAAAACAGTGCTTCAACACAGGATCAGGCAGAAAATCAGAAAATTGTCCAGATTTGTTGTAAGCTATACCTTCTTCCAATTCTTCATCTATGAGTTTGAAAGTGGGCCTGGATGGAGAATAGTTTACTAACATGAAGTAGACGAACAAAGAAATATATGCAAAACTTCACTTCATCTAAATTATCAGACTTTCATAGTATAGCAATTATGATATTAGAAGAATTAAACTTCCTATTTCCCAAAAAAAAAAGGGAAAAAAAATGGACTCACATTGAGCTGTCTTCTGTTTTTGATTTTTTCAAATTGCAAAGCCTTTCAGCTGAAGCATAAGATATGGTTTCATTGTCATCTTCTATCAAGCAAATTTCCACAGGTGGAGGAAAAAGGGAAGGCTGCTTCTGCCCACATTTGTAATTCATTCCTGAATTGTTGTCCTTCAACAGTACGAGTTTTTCGTGGAAATCAAGACCAACTGCAGGAAAAATCAATATAAATGTAGCACTGTAACTTGAGAATTGAACAAAGTTGAAAATTAGACATGTCATGACGAGATTTTTACTGTATTCTTCAAAAATAAGATCAGCCTTGACACTCAGCTTGCTTTCTTTAGGAGTTGATAGGAGAACTGTTGTGCTGTAGGGGCTGCAAGGAAAACCAACCACCAGGGCTCGAAGTTATAAGCAATTAACTGAAAATTCTGTTCTAAGGGATCATATAACAAACAACATAAGCTGTCCGCTAGTGATCACATTTTCTCCAAGTAATCAAATCTTATATCTAATGCTATTAGTGTTGCAAGATTTTAAATATGTGATTATTTCAGATAAAATTATTTTTGGAATTTGTAATCAAGTAAGTGAAAAAAAAATCAAAATCTTATTCTTGTAGAATATTAGGATAGAAAATTTTCATTTCAGATTAGGATATTGCTTTCCTAAATCTGTCCAAGTCCAGAACTTTTTTCCTCTTCAAACCATTTAAATGACTTCGATTGTTTTTTTCATGTAAGTGGAAAAAACACTTCATAAGAATACAGCTTATTATTGTGTTATTAATATAAAGTGCACTAGGGTTTAAGTCTCTGTACCTGGTAAATTCATCAACTCTGCTGCATCCAAGTAAGATAAAACACAAAACAAGTGACTGAGAAACAGTGATGAGTATAAAGAATCAAGCATAACATAGAGTGAGAGTATTAATAAGACTGACAAATTGTGCATGTGAAAAAAGAAAGAATGGTTCCACTTATCCACTTAATGGAACATGTGAGCACAAAGAAATCCACTGGGAGAAATCCTTCAATTATTATAAGTGAATAAATGGACTAATACCCAATTACTGAATGTAAACAAATTATTCTTCACCTTATTTTCTCATGAAAGTGAATCAGATTATCTTCTTCTGTACCAATAATCTGTAACAAAAAAATTCACAGTTCTTAGGTTCCCTTATTTTGAAACAATAATCTCTAACCAAGAATTCTTAGTTGTGCATTCCTATTTTATTATATTGCTTACTTCAGCAAGGGTTGAAGATAGTATAGCATTTAAATTCAGCAGAACATACCATATCAGCATAATGCCTTTTCCCCGATTGGATGGATTGTGATAACCTAGTGAACGTCACTACTAGCTTGGATTTCCCTTGCCTCCGGCAAACAGTTTCCTCAATGCTGATGCTGACTTTTGGAGGTAATGACAGCAGAGAATCCTTGATATGGTTCCCAAATGGGAACTTTCGGCCAGTAACTATCTCAATTCTCCTTGGATCAGCTTCAGCTAGTTCATCAAATGACTTAATTCCCATTGAATGCAGAGCCTAAAAGCACAAGAGAGAAAATGTATGAACAGACAGAAGCATTTAAGATAAGCATTTTCTGAAAAAAAGGAAAAAACTTCATGTGTACAACAGAACCGTATATTTATACCTTAGCAGTCACCATTCCAATGCGAGGCAATTGCTTCAGCAAGTATGGACTGTCATCCCAGAGTTTCTGATATAATGATTTGGCTAACAGGGTTGAGTTCACAGCTCCTTTATAATTCTTTTTGAAAATAAAAAACTCTTTCATGCATTTGGCAATTCTACACCCATTTGAGCATACAGAATTCATGTCCTAGGTGCAAACAGCAGATGTTAATTTCATCAGTAAAGTTCCAAACATAAGATACTGCACTCAGATATATTGATTTGTTAATAGAACAAAACCTGGGTTAGGGATAAATCATGAACTGAAGGATCCCCAGTCAAGCAATCATTTGCCAAAACAAATATTTTCTCTTCTCTAGTTTGAATACGCTTTTTCCGTTTCCCCTTATCACCATTTACATGAAAGCGAAGCCGCCCATCTTTATCAATGTTGATGTCATTTAGAAGCTTCTTCTCACTGCGTCTGAGTTGTATCCCTTCATTTCAGCAACTAAATACATCATTCCTCCTGTTAATTGTTGAAGTAGAAATAGGTATATAACTAATTTAGAGGTATACATACAAGCAATTTCCTCTGCACAGCATATAACATTAAGTGCATCTTCCAAACTGCAGTTATCTGGGGTCTGCATAATGTGTTTCATCGTATCAAATTTCAAATAGTACTTGGTCATCAACCTTCCAGGCTCTAAAGGCACCAAAGAGGATAGAAATCAGAAATTTCATCCACAATAGCTCTCAAAGATTCAGCTACATGGTTCTGGAGTACCTAGTGGCTTCAGAAGGAACCCATCTTCTCCAGTCCAGATCATTTGATGGCGTGATAACTCGTTAACTTTCTGAACAGAAATCTCTGACATCATATTGGATCCATGAGCGGAGGAGAGATGGAAATAAAAATAAGACTTGTAGTGTAAGAACAGTACCTTGCACATGCTTCTCTATGCGGTCTCTAGAAATCACTTTTCTGACTGCATATTTCTCAGGATTCTTGCATGCAATGCATTGAGTTTTAAATATGTTAAATGACAAAGAATATACAGATGATGTCCTCTAAAAGATGCTAGAAATACATACCTTTTTCATCCTCACATATAAATATGAGCACTTCATCCATTCAATTGCCCTTGCAATATCAGAAACAGTCAACTGAACTATCTCTGCAGTCAAGTGCTCTGTCACACACGAAAGCAATCTGAAAGAACCCAAAAAAAAAAAAAAATCAGCAACCAAACTACAAAAATCACGTATTTCATAGATAATGCACCACTGTCAAAGTTAAAAGATTCATTATGGAGATTGGTCATAAACATACTGTGATTCCACCATTTCACATCCATTTAAGAGATTCTCGTACAGATGGACCTGAAGTCATATATGAAATTAAAACTCGATAAGGGCAAACAGTTCAGACATCAGAAAGGACTAATCTAATGACAGAAAACAAAAACAAAAAACAAAGGAAGAGTATAATTTATTATATTACTGTTTCTCTTCTTGTCATTATTATAACCATTCCTGTATCATCAAATGGAGGCCGACCTGCCCTCCCACACATCTGTATAAAAAGTTAAACATCTCTGTGCAATAAGTACAGAAATTCAAGGATATATTTATGAATACAATAAGAATATACATTTTTTTTCTCTTTCAGAGGAACACATGGTTATTATGGCTATGCATATGTGGCCCTCCATATCACATGCCTTCATGTTGATTATGTTTCACCTCTTTACATGCTTCGTATTTGCGCTTTTTTTTTTTTTTTTCCTCTAGTTACTAAGATATTTCGCCAGGTTGTCTCTTGCCTGACTATGGATTCAGCAGCAGTTTGTGAAAGGTTGACCTATTGGGAATATCCATGTCTATGGTTATTTTCAACCACCTTGCAGAAATAGCGTTTGCTATTTAAAACAGGGGTGTCATTTTCAGCCACTTTTAATATCCACTACAATCATTTACAACGAATCACTCCAGCAGTCCCTCAGACTCAGACTGCATCCTTTTTTTCTCCAGATATAACTTTCATGCGTGAACAAAAATAAAACCACACAAAGTAATATAAGAATACAGCTCTGGTTTTCATATTTCAAGCTCAAATATATGGCATACACAATAACTTCATCAAATTAATTACTTGACATTATATCAATAGAATAAGAACACCTGCAGTATTGTAGATCGGTCATATTCCATGTAAAGACCTTTTTCCTTGTTGCTGTAATAAAATAAAGATTTTTGTAAATCAAACATGAACAGGGACTATTTTTAACATAATTTCACATTAGGAAAAAGTGCCTAACATACAAGTGCTGTGTTGATTTTATGACCACTGTATGTGCTGGTAAGTTGATTCCATGTGCAAGGGTGTTTGTCGTACATAGAATTTGAATGTCACCCTTTAGAAAGAGACCCTCAACAAGGTTGCGATCCTTCAAGCAAAGCCCACCATTGTGATAACCAACTGCCAAAACGTAACTTGTTAAATAAAATTACTCTATTTGACATGAACTTGAGGAAGGTCAAGACAATATTATGTATAATATAGTGTGATAAGCTGGCCTAAGGCCTATACCACCATAAAGGATATATGATTGCATTTGTTTATCACTGCACGATAGTGAAGCTTCCCTTAGCCTTTCCTGCTGTTCTTTGTCTTTAATGAATGGATTTGAATAGCCAAAGGTCATTGCTGTCTGAGATAGTCGCTGCGCTGCTTCTTGTGCTCCTTTTCGAGTTGAACAAAAAACAAGAGCAGATTTCCCTCTTGAATACTGCATCAGAATATCTGCATAATAGTTGTAACCACATGTTTCAGTTATAATCCTAAATTCCATCGGAAATGAAAATTCAGAAGAAGAAAAACAGAAACACATAAAGTAAAATTATCATAAAAAATTTAAATGTTTCCACTTACCAAATATATAGTTTTGAAGGCGCTGGACGAGGAAGAAATAAAAACCATCAGAGCAATGAGATATGATTACATTTTTACATTTGGCTTTCCTAATTAATAAGGAGAGAGAGAGAGAGAGAGAGAGAGAGAGAGAGAGAGAGAGAGAGAGAGAGAGATTATCCAGAACTTCACTATGATGAGAGCCACCTTTTCAAATAGAAAATCATTCTTTGCTGGGGTGTAGCCTGCAAAAGGGAAATTGCAATCATGGGAATACAGCAAAACATTGATATGTGAAGGTATAATATGTGGTCATCCTGTAAAATAAAAATGCCATGTGGCCAAAACCATGTGAAGGGAAATTAGAAGATGTATGTGATCCTCTCATATTGTGCATCCATCAGTTGTGATCATTAAATAGTACAGTCATGCACATGATGAGAATCAAATTTGAACTGAAGCAATCAGCCAAGATGGGTATACCAAAAACTTTAGTTGTTAACTTTACAGGTCTCATTTCTTCTCCAAACCTGCACAAAATTGAAAAGCAGATGAAATAAACTTGCTGGAGGTAAATATCACAGAATAGCACAAAAGGTACCTAACCTTTTAATTCCTTGGGCTGGAACACTAAGCCATTCAGCTGCAGTTGTTGACATGCCATGAGTAAATTGTTGAATGTTTAATCTATTGCCAATGTTAGTGTTAATTCTTTGGCAAATAGCAGCATCACAGAGAGTCAGATTTACCAATGTCCTCAATGTTTGGAATTGTGGCTGAAACTGCCAGAAAACGGACACATGATAGAGTACTTGATTTCATTTCAGGGTTGTGAGCAAGCATTTTTATTCTACTAACTATTGCCTCCAAAGCTGCTCCACGTGGATCATTCAGTAGGTGAACTTCATCGATAAGTAGAAGTGCAATGTCACTGAAAAAGCTCAAGCCACCATCCTTTATGCGATATCGAGTCACAGCATCAAATTTCTATACAAACAAACAACGATACCATTCATTCAGGACATAAAGGGATATTTCAAGTGGTTATAAACTTATAATTAGAAGAAGTCAAAGGCTCATAATATTTTTGCATACTGACCTCAGGAGTAGTTAGGATAATATCTGCTTCTTGTACAGTCCTTATGCTGTAAAATTCATTGTCCCCTGTCAGCTCCAAGCAATTTATCCCCAATGATCCAAATTTCTGATTCCAATCACGAAGCTTCTCTTGTACCAAAGCCTTAGATGGCGCTATGTAGATCTTCATACCACATGAAAAGAAGGTACAAGCAGGCAATAAGTAGCATGCTATTAACTGGAAATACAGAAACTTGTAGCCCCATTATTAAAACCAGCCAGAAGGTAATCATATTCTTGATTAAAAAAATGTCATCAAACTGTAAAATAGGCATCATGCCTGAAGTATAGTGAAAATACAAAGAGAGGAAGTGGGGAAAAGAAATAAAATGTTGAGAGGAAGTGGGGAAAAGAAATAAAATGTTATGTCAAACAGATAGGTGTTGTTGTGTTTTAAGACTTACTGTTTTGAGAGTTCCCTTGATGTGGATAAACCTCCCCTCTGATATAAACCTTGAGAGAAGCCTCAGTATACAAAGCTCAAAGAGCACTGTTTTACCACTTCCAGTTGGTGCTGAGATTACCATATTTACATTGGAATGGTAACAGACAGGAAAACATTCACTTTGCAGTGAATTAAAGTACCTGCACATACCAGAAATGACAACTTACTAAGTATTAATAACTCCACCATGCAGGTTGAAGAAAAATGGGAATAGCAAGCTGACAGAGAAAGCTGCCATTTGAAATCAACTTGAACTTCATGCAACATCAGGACATGGGAGAGGATATTTTTTAGAAAGGAGAGGTGCCAAGGTGGGGAGAGGGAAATGAAGGTTTCTACTTTCTAGCATATTTTTGGCTGACTGACTATTTCAACTAGCGGATATACATATTCATCTTCAACTTAAGTGTAAGAGATCCAGGAAGTCTAAAGAGCCTAGGAGAATCCTTCACCTTGTGAAAGAAGGCACTAATAGGATTGACACCACATCCATGACCCAACCCAAAACTTAAGGTCTATGGATTCATCCCGATTACATACTTATATACGTCTCTCACTCGTCCAATCTTTTTCCGATATGGTAATTACACACTTGCACATTCCCAACATTAAGAAAGAAAAATTCACAGTAGTACATAGCTCTTATCATAAAATTTACATTAGTGCGTAGCTCTTATCATTCTTATGGATATTAATGATAAATTATTAAAGAAAAATCAAGCTACAAGCTGTAAGATTACCTAACCTACTTATTTTCGTATCAAATTGATTGAACATAAACAAACAGGTATCGTACTATTACCTGAAGTTAAAAATTGAACGAAATGGTGCGGGCAAATCTGACACAGACTTTAGCGAATATGAATCCATTGCCAAGCTTATTTGCTGAAGAAAGAAAAAAAAAATTCACTGGTATTATTATTATTAAGATCAAAGCATATTAACGGTCATGGCGAAGAACATGTCAAATATCTATAAGACTTAATGTTAAGCTATTGCTATTACTAAGAAAAAAAGCCAAAAACTACAACAACTAGCAGGATACAATGCATGGATAGCAAATCTGTGCACGAATTAATGCGAATAAGGCAGAAGAACCACGAATCTCGATCAGTAACACTGATTATTTGCTTAGCAGCAGTTCTGGAGCAAATTTTGCGAAATAATTCAGTGAAAACCATAGAATACTTGGAGAAACACAACAATAATACAAAAAAAAAGAGCATCTGAACCGCAATCATTGTATGTGAAAGAAAAAATCATAAACTAGAGGTAACCAAACGGATTATGATCAAAAGTGAGATTACTATGCCATCTCAACTGAAATCTATTAAACGCCATTGTTAATTACTTACTTGAACATAGAAGAAGCAAATGATGGCTTAGCTTAGCGAGAGAAAGAGAGAGAAATGCCAATCACTGAGTCAGAGAGAGGATGACTCGCCCGGTTACCACGTAGAGAAGCAAATCCGGCGAAATTTGAAAAGACACAAGACAGAAAAGAGCGCCAATCTGATCAGACTGGCTCGAAGAAATGGGCTTTTTTTTCTTCAGCCCAAGGGGTTGAGTTTTTGGGCTCTTTCGCCCTGCATTTTATAACACATATAGTTTCCGTGTGATTCAAGCACCGTAATTAATGTAGACAGTATAGTTTAATCACGGTTGAAATTCATCATATTAGATGTTGAAAGAACTAAAATAAAATTTAATCTAGGGTTGTTGAGATAAGTTAAAAATATGCTGTGGGTATTCTATAAATAGTAATACCCAAGCTGCTCAACAAGAACAATATCACACTACATACATACATATTATGGAACGAAAGCAAAAAAGAGATATTATAGCAAAAAAGAAGAATGAGGTCTTCAATTTGGTTGATATTTGTTCTTGTGTGCTTAGCAAGGCTTTCAGAGTCTGCAAATGAGGCTGCGTGTGGATGCAGTGTACTGCTGCTTGTTTTGGGTGCCCTTATGAGATAAGGTGGGCTCAAATTGTCGAGGTTCAATTGGGAGTCAATGCGCATGTGTATGCCATTGCCCATCAAACCCCTTTTTCCCTAGCCCTACCCTACCAAAACCATCAACCCCTCAAGTCCCCAGTGCACCATCTGTCCCAACCATATTGTCTCCAAGTTGTGCAGCATTCGCAGTTAATTTGGGTACTTGTTGGGCTGAAGTGCTTTAGGTACCATTTTCCAAAATATTCAACTGGCTCAGGGATGTTGCGCTATGTTTACGACTTTACGCAATGGGATCACGATTGCTTTGGTGGAGATGAGAGAATTCCTAGGATTGTTTATAACTCTCATTAAACTTTTATGGCTAGTGTTGGTGATAATACTATGGCCATTTTTTCAAAATACATGTTATGATCCAATGAAAGGTCATTAACATGTTGCATGAGAGGAAAACCCTGTAATTATTGGATGCACTGAAAATTTATACTCCCTTTTTCACAAAATATATAGAATTTACTTTCAAAAATTTAAGAGAAAAAAAAATTATAAAAGAGCATTATTTTTTAGTGTTTCTAAATGTATTTTCAATTTTTTTTATAAATAATAGAGCAATTGTTCCATAAACAAAGTTAAACACATTAAATTTAACCATAATATTAATTTCAAATTAATATTTCACTTTTTATTAAAATTATTTCTAATATTTTTTATAATTTGATTATTAAAATTTATAACATGTAACTATAATACTCTCACTTTCATATTTTATTTTTAATATTTACATATTGAATTTACATTTTTAATAAACTTGTATATTTTATTATTTTTTGTGATTCATTTTTGTAAAAAAAACAAATTAATTAATATATATATATAAATAAAATATACTATCATTCATAAAAATAAATAAATAAATAAGATAATATATGTGTGTGGGTGTGTCATCATGATAATCAATGCATAAATAACAATGACAAATAAAAAAAAATGTAAAACTAATATTGAAAGTTCATTTTCGTATACATCTGCAAACAATTACATTTGCTTGCTACTATTGCTCTTTTTTATATTTGATGTTATTTATTTTTTGGTTTTAAATTCAATGGACTATTTCTAATTTTATAAGAATTAATAAAAATGTAAACAAATTTTGCAAATCAAAATCAATAAAACTTGAATATAAACAATGAAATATGGAGTAAATTAAAAAACAATTGTAAATTAAAGAACAATTTTAAAGTATTATTAGATAATAGAAAAAAATTTGATAGTTATCAAATGGCACAAAATACTTACTAATTATGGGCAACATGACAAAAAAAATTCTTTTAATTAAAAATGTTATACACTACAAAAAAAATTAATTTTACAATCGATTATTACAATTAAATGAAATCAGTTGCTAATTGCAACTAACCGAAAAATCGACTGTTATCAGCAATTGATTTTACAATCTATTTGTAATTCCAATTTTTTTAGTAAAATTATTAATCTAAAAAAAAAATTAGCAATCGATTCAAGAATCAGTTATTATTAGCAACGATTTATAATTGGTTACTAAATCAGTTGCTAATCGATATTAGAAAAACTTTAAATATACAATTAGCAATCGATTTATGAATTAAATAATTATTTTAATTAGCTCTAGAGTTAGCAATTGATTTGTAATCAGTTGTAAAAATTAGCAACTGATTTGCAATTGGTTACTAAAATCAATTGTCATTTACAATCAATTCCTTATTAGTTGCTAGTAGCAATAGATTTTTGCAACCAATTGTAAATCGATTACTAAATTATTTCTTTCAAAAATTTTCACCCAATTTTTTTCTTCTTTTTTTTATTTGCAATCGATTTGCGAATCAGTTGCTAACAGCAACCAATTTTTGCAACTGATTTTTCCCCCAAAAAATTTTGCCTAATTTTTTATTCTTTTTTTTATTTGTAACCGATTTATGAATCGATTGCTAACAGCAATCAATATTTACAACCGATTTTGCAATCGATTTTTTTCCTCCCAAAATTCCCACCCAATCTTTTGTTTTTTTTTTTTTTTTTTTATTTGCAAATGATTTGTGAATCGATTGCTAATAGCAATCAATTTTTACAATCGATTTTTTTTCCTCCAAAAATTCCCATTCAATTTTTCATTTTCTTTTTTTATTATTTATAAATGATTTGTGAATTTTTGATAACAATAACTGATTTTTGAAACTGATTTTCTTTTTCTCAAAAAATTTTCGCATATATTTTTTTTTTTATTTGTAACCGATTTGCAAATCATTTGTTAATAGTAACCGATTTTTATAACCGATTGAAATTGGTTGCTATTAGTAACCAATTTTGCAATTAATTGCGAATCGATTACAAAATTGTCCCTCCAAAAATTCTCAACAATTTTTAAAAGCAATTATCAATTGCTAAAATTAATTGCTAATTCACTTATATAAACTATTACTCATTTTCTTTCTTTATTACTCATTTTTTTTTGTTACCTCTTTCTTCTCTTTCTCTTATTTTATTTATTATCTTATTCATTCTAATATATTTTCTTTCTCATCTATTTTCTTAATTATTTTTTTTCTTATCTATTTTTTTCTTTATTTTTTCCTTTCTCATATATTTTCTTTGTTATCATCTATTTTCTTTTTCATCATCTTTTTTTTCATCTACTTTTTTATCATTTTTTTCTTTATCATCTTTTTTCTTCTTCATTTTCTTTTTTTTTTCTCATATTTTTTATTTAATTTATTTTTTTTGACATAAAATAAAATTTTTTGTACAAATATATTTTTTATTAGTAAATTATTTATCGTATTAATTTTTAGTAATTTTTTGTTATATATATATATAGTAATTTTTTTAGTCATTTGTCTTATAAATATGTTCTTATATTTAATTTTTTATTAATATTTTTATAATAGTTATTATTAGTATTTTTTTATAATATTTTTATATTAATTTTTACTACTAATTTTCATTAATAATTTATTATTTTATTAATTTTGAAAATGTTATTTATTTAAATTTTTTTATTTCTTATTTGGAAATTTAAATTTTTTATAATTTTTTTAAAATTAGCAACTGACTTTTCGGTTGGCAAGTTAGTTGTATATAACAACCAATTTACAAAATAGTTGTAAAATTATAAAATTAAAGACTAAATTTTCTACAACTAAATCAGTTGCTAGATATCTTTTTATCAAAAATTTTATTTTTTAAGTTTAGTTAATTTAGCATCTGATTTTGTTGTTGGTTACTATTTACAATCAGACTCATTGCAATCGAGTGAATCGATTGCGAAAATGATTAGCAACCGATTTTAATGGATTAACGACTGATCTTATTTCTTTTTTTTTTTCCAGTGATACCATTAATTTTGGTATTCAAAATTTAGCCTTTTAAAAGCCATAGGTTACAAAATAATTGCCATAAATTACAAATTAATGACCACTAAATATAATTTATTATTTTGTTTTCTTTTAAACCATTCTAAAATATTTAACAATCATGATAATTGAATGACTATTAATATTACGAAAAAAGCGGTTACTTTCTTTTATTAATTAATGACATAGGTGACAATACATATTAACATTAAGAAGGTGAGTTTTGGACAAATAAACAAATTCATAAGGCCAAGTATCTTAAATATAATTTAAATGATTTAAGCAAAAATAAAATATTTATATAATAATATTAAAGAAAATAACATTACTATAATATAATATAATATTACTTTCTTTAAAGTTGACCAATAATTAGCAAACCAAACTTTCTTTAAAAAGCGTCACGTGACAATTTAAAATAAAAAAACTTTTCTTATTTCATACACATAAGATAGATTCATTTTCTCTTGTAATTGTATTTCATAATAATAATAATAATAATAATAATAATAATAAATTTATGAAATTGAGATATTATTATGTTAAAAAATATTTTAAAAGTGAATAAAATATTTACAGTATTCTAAAAATAAAAAAAATAAAGATATAAAAAAGGGGATAATATGAAATAATGTGGGAAAAAAAATACATACTTTAAAATCTATTTAGATCTCTATATTTTTTTTTTCTCGCCCTTGATTTTTATATGGCTATAGAATCAAATTGCTTACGTTTTAAGCTACATATTTTTTAGTATCTCTTTACTAGATTTATTTCTTAATTTGATTTTCACAACTTTCAACTTTGGTTTATATGTGTGGGTTTGTAATTTTGGATAGTCAATTGAAAAAGAATTCAATCATTTTGACTGAGATTTAAATATATCATAATTTTAGGTATTCAACATTTATGGTATTGTTGTTATTATTGTTATAATAACAAATTAATTTTTAATCTATTTTTTCTTCTTATTTTCATTTTCAACATATTTGATAAGTTGTCTCAATGAATTTTTGTTTTTATATGCTTCAATTTATCAGTGATTACTTGACATTTTTTATATGATATACAATAAATTTTGAATCGATAAAGCATGATCAATTTAATATTAAAATGTGATTATATTACAAAATCCTCTTAATTTAACGCATACATACCAGAAAATATAAGCGGTGATTCTCAAAAAGCCCATTTTATTTATACAAATAATATTAAATTTACATTTTCTTAAATTAGTTGTTTGAATATATGACTATTTAAATTTCAACCCTCTTTCACATTTAATCTAGCATCCTTCCCTATTGTTGATGTGCTAGATCTGTGCCATGGGCTAGGCCTCGCTCCAGAGGTATTGTCCCCACGATTGGTGCTAATAGTGACTCAGGGAGATTTTGTCCTAAAAAGGCACCTTTGAGGGAGAGAGAGGAGACTAGTACTTATAAGCGACCTAGCCTCTTGACTCCTAACCAATATGGGACACTTATAAGCATTAGTCTCTCCTCTCTCCCTCAGAGGCACCTTTTCAGGACAACCCCCCCCCTCCCCCCCGATTCTCTCCTGGGTCACTGTTACCACCAATCACGGGGATAATATCTCTAAAGCGGGCCAAGTCAATGGCGTGGATCTAGCACATCAACATTGGCGCCCTCTATGGGAACGTGGTCATGTGCCTCTTCCCAAGCCCCTCGACTAGGGGGCTATGTTGATGCCTAACGTCCCACATTGGTTAGGAGTTAAGGGGCTAGGTCGCTTACAAGCACTAGTCTCCCCTCTCTTTCCCAAAGGTGCCTTTTTAGGACAAAACCCTCCAGGGTCGCTGTTAGCACCAGTCACGGGAACAATACCTTTAGAGTGGGACCTAGCCCATGGCGTGGACTAGCACATCAACACCTACCTTTATCTCTCTACCCTTGTTTTGTCGCATTTAAGAAGTTTGTTCTCACTCGTTACCGATCTAAGTTTGCATCTGATGGTCGCAAACATCCCATAGGTGTCAAGACTAATGTTAAGGCGCTACCATGCTTGACTGGAGTTTTCTTGGAAGCCTGAGCAAAAGATCCAGCTCTTGTTATCAGCTGATTCTTTCTCAGGGCGTTAGCTCAACTTCTTCTTTGTCCTACAGTGACAACTTGTGGTAATTAAATTTTATAATTATTTTATTTAAAATATAGTAATATTATTTTATTTTATTTTATAAAAAAAATTATATATAAAATTCTTTATATATATATATATATATATATATATATATAATTTTTAAATTTTTAATAATTTCAGTAAATACTAATCATGAATATATTCAGTTTCAATTGAATAAATATAGTTACATATTTTCTAAATTTTAGCTATAATTTTTAGTATTAAACTAAAATTTTTTATTTTAAATAATAATAACAATTATGATAATTAAATAATGATTAATATTGTGACAAAAATAATAATTTTCTTTTATTGATTAATTAAATAAATTACAATATGTATGAATATTAAAAATTTGAGCT
Source organism: Hevea brasiliensis (assembly GCF_030052815.1). Taxonomy (NCBI): domain Eukaryota; kingdom Viridiplantae; phylum Streptophyta; class Magnoliopsida; order Malpighiales; family Euphorbiaceae; genus Hevea; species Hevea brasiliensis. Next base: position 36,044,327 of record NC_079510.1, on the reverse strand, counting down.
TTAGATAAAAGAAACAATCTTACAAAATAAGTAAAGTGATTACGAAGTATAAAAAGAATTAAATACAATTATTTTTATTAATTAAGCTATAAATTAATTAGTATAATTAAATCTAAATTGAAGCTAAAGAAAATTCTACTAAAAATATGACAACCATTTAAATTAAATTATAATATTAAACTTTGAAATATATAGTTAATTAAACTGATTTGTAAACTTCTAGTTTATAATTATCAAATGAAAAACTCATCTCTCATCACTTTTTATTATTATTTTATAAATAAAGTTTAAAAGCCTTTTAAATAAAAACAGGTTAAAATTATAACTTAGAAATTTATTTGACCAATTTATAAGATAAGTAAAACATTCTTTTACTCCATTAAACACCTCTATATATAATTTAGGTATGTCCAGTTCAAAATGAACCGCTCATACCAAATAGGCCGAATCTTTCAAACTTTAAAATTGAATCAAAATCAATTTTAATAAAACCAAATTAAACCAAACTAAATCGATTTTAATTCAATTTGATTGGATTCAAAATTCAATTTTGAAGAACAAATGCAGAATAGCAAAATTTCAATTTTTTCTCCTCTAAATCCTTAGCCTCAAATCAAAATTTCAATTCATAAAATAAAAATTGAACATTAATATGAAGCAAATCTCATCAACAAACAAATAAATCTCCAAAACTACCTGTTTCCAAAAAAAAAAATCTCCAAAACTACCAAATTTCATCAACAATTATTGTTTCTATCACAAGATACAGTCATAGCTCTATAACATATGCAATGGGTATAAAATTTTTAAAAAGAAAACCTAATGTAGAATATAAAACCCACAAAGTAACATATTATGCAATGGGTAGACAATAAACTCCCTTTCAAGATTCATTTTCTTCTCAATCACACCCATTGGCCAATGCAAATCAAAGTCATTAGAATTTATTCATCACACGATGGAAAGCAATGCTTGGTACTTTGTTGTGATTGTGAGGGAGTGAGAAGGGAGATGGGTCTAAGTTGGTGAGTAGGGGTGACCAAACCGAACTGAAGAAATAAAAAATCATTAAAACTAAAATCAAACCAAATCTATTTAGAAAAGTTAATCGAATTAAATTGAATTGAAATAAATTAGTTTGATTTGATTTAATTGATTGGTTATCTACCAAATCCCATTTTTCTTTAGGTTGAGGAATTGCTCAGATGAATAGAAATATAGGTGGGAGATCAAAAAGCCAAAAACTTCCCTAATGCTATAACATGTGTTGTGAAGCTTTGTAAACCAAATGCCATATACTTTCACTCCTATAAGATTTTGCCGTGACTTTAAAAAATGAAATGGGCCAAAAATTAATTCCTTTAATGTGGCATGATATTAATTGATATTTATTTTAATTAAAACAAATTCTAATTTTAATTGTATAAGGATGTCACGACCCAATTTTTGGGTTGAATCGGCACTAGAACTTGGATTGACATAAGGCCCTAGAAACTTGTAGTAAGCCTAAGTAGTCTACAACCTAACAACAAAGCCCAAAAAGGAAGACCCAAAATCAAGAAAACAGATGGATGAAGTCCTGCCATAAAATGAACAATCCAACGGAAGAAAACTTACTCGACCTGTATCACAAACAAAATCACAATTGGGGAGCTCAGATCACCCTCACAAACCAAATCAACATCCAATGTCAAAATGGGGAGCTCAGCTCACCCTAAATCCAATATCACATAAGAACCTTAAGTCAAATACATTAGTTTTACATTACAAGAATACCATTATAATCATTGCGAAGTTCTAGATTTGAATAACAAAATTAACAAGTAATACATTAATCATTTCAAGTTCCTTGCAAGAAAGAAAGCAGGTTAACTCCAAAATAATATGCACTTGCCATCTGGGGAAAAATAATTGAACAGGGGTGAGTGTTTAACTTAGAGAGTTTAGATATTAATTATAAATATAATCTCTATAACTATCTACAATTAATGCATCCCTAAGTATGAAATGCACACAAAATATATGCAACAATTAAATCATTCAATACTTGCACAAGAAGATACTTTGGAGTTGCACGCGCACCCAGTAAAGTATTTTCATACATAACTATGGGAGCTGATCTCCTATTATCTCCTATTCAGCTCTCTTAATCCAAGACCTGCCAACAAGCTCAACTTAAGCTGAACTTTTACTTAAATCCAAGTGTGGGGGCCAGCGAGATCAACTCAAAGCCATGCTTTACTCTGACTTTTTATATCCATAAGGACTGGGTTCTAATGAGAATAGCTCAAGCCGTGACTATCCATCCAATCCATATCCATCATATGCCGTATATACCTATATATAACACACATAGAGCTCCAAATTATCTTCAGGGCGGCAAACACAAGTAAGTATCAATAAATAAATATGCAATAATAAGAGTGCTCCTAATTTATTTAACTAAGCATGTAAATATATTTATAAAATGCATGAGCATGTCAAAAATATATAAATAATATTGAAATTATAAAATATAATCAATATCCAACTCACAGTGTAACCTAATGCTTATTAGTTTTTCTCAGAAGAAGAAAATGGTTGATTTAGATCTCCTAAGAAAACATACCAAAGAACTATCAAGAATAAACCAACAACAATTAATTAAAGAAACAAAAGACTTCTTAGATTCGTGTTAAAAATTCAGCATAATTTTCCCCATACCTAAGACTTAACCTCCCTGCAAGAAAATATAGTTTACATCACAACAACTCAAAGGCCTCAGGCCCACAACATAACATAACACAATGCCCCTTCGGGGCCTCCTAGAACAACTCAAACTAGTGTCACTATTTCATTCCAATTCAATTGCTTAAACTCCACTATTATTCAAAATTATCCAAACTTACTCCAAAAATTCTATAAATATTCCTGGAGGTCCTTAATAATATTATCTTAATATTATAATTAAAATTATTGCATTTCATACACCCATGAATATTTTATTAATTATCGCACTATAGCTTAAGGAATTAGACTCATGAGCCATACTATGAAGTTGTGGGAGAGAGTTATAGAGCATCAACTACGTCATGATACTTCTATCTCTCTCAATCAATTTGGCTTCATGCCCGGTCGTTCAACTATGGAAGTGATCTTTCTCATTAGAAGCTTGATGGAGAAATATAGAGATGTGAAGAAAGATCTACACATGATTTTTATTGATTTGAAGAAGGCTTATGATAGTGTTCTAAGAGATGTCTTATGGAGTGTGTTAGAATAAAAGAGGGTATTTGTTAGGTACATACAAGTGTTGAAAGATATGTATAAAGGAGCAATTACTATTGTGCGCACAGTGGAAGGGGACACAAGAGATTTTTTGATTTAATTGGATTACACCAAGGATCAGCTATAAGCCCTTATCTTTTTACATTAGTTTTAGATAAATTGACGAAACATATACAAGAGAGTATTCCTTGGTGCATGATGTTTGCGAATGATATTGTTCTGATAGATGAGACGTGAGAAGGAGTTAATGGAAAGCTAGAGCTTTGGAGAAGTATTCTAGAGTCAAAGGGCTTTAAGTTAAGTAGAACGAAGATAGAATATATGCATTGCAAGTTCAGTGAAGGCCAAACTGGTAATAGGGAAGGAGTTAGTTTGGATGGAGTGCTACTGTCCCAAAGTAATCACTTTAAATATCTCTGCTCAATCCTTCAAGTAGATGGGGGATGTGAGGAGGATGTTAGTCATAGGATTAAAGCTGGATGGTTGAAGTGGAGATGTGCCATGGGAGTTTTATGTGATCGCAAGATTCCCAATAAGTAGAAAAGAAAATTTTATTGTATAGCCATACGACCGGCTATGTTTATGGTAGTGAGTATTAGGCACCGAAGGAGTCATATGCGTCTAAGATAAGAGTTGCAGAGATGAGAATGTTAAGGTGTATGAGTGGCCATACTAGACTAGATAAAGTCCGCAATAAGAGTATTAGAGAAAAGGTAGGGTGGTGCCAATTGAGGATAAATTGAGAGAAGAGAGATTGAGTTGGTTTGGTCATATGAACGTAGACATACGGAGGCTCTAGTTAGACAAGTAGAGTACATTAGTTTAGAGGATAGAAAGAAAAAAAATGGATAGACCTAAATTGACTTGGAGGAGAGTAGTAAAACATGACCTAGAAGCATTACATATTTCTGAGGATTTAACCCAAAATTGTTTAGAGTGGAGAAAGCGAATCCATATAGTCGATCCCAAATTTTTGGGATAAAGGCTTAGTTGAGTTGAGTTGAGTATTGCACTATAGCTCAACTAAAGACAAAAAGAGTGAATTTGCATTCAAGATTACTTACGCTATTTCTAATACTTGGAACTCGTTTGAGGCATCTAAAAATGATAGGAACAACTATAATATTGACCTACTTTTGAAGTGGGTCCTAGAGCTTACATGTCCATATCAAAATTATAGTCTTGAGTGTCAATGAAATTTCTTCAAAATAAAAGTTCCTACACGAAGCCCATAACATAAGGAGTTAGAAAATAATTTTATTTAACTCAAAAGATGACTTTAAAGACCCAAAATCTCATCAGTAAGCTCGTGGGTCTCGAAAATTTTTCAGTGTCAAAAAATTCTTGAATTAGTATCGTTTCGAAGCTCTTGAAATGTACAACATACTGGTATACTTGGATTTTTGAGAAAAATTCTGATTTAGGAGAAATTAGTTTGGAAGTCAAAATGGGCTAAAACTTCTGAAGCTCGATTTGCACAAATCGGGAAATGATATCTTGTAAACTTGGTATTTACACGATGCCCATAGAAAGAGGAGCGTTTTGATACTAAGAACGCCATAAACAGTGACCGGAGAAGGAAGTTATAACCGAAAAAAGAAAAAGAGAGAGAGAGAGAGAGAGAGAAAGGGAGGGGCCTGCTGTCACGTTTTTAACCTTTTGATTTATTTTTTTAATTTAAAAGTAAAACTATAAATTGATCCATAAACTTTCTAGATCTTATCGAACAAGTCTAAAAATTCTTTTTAACTAAGTCAAAATTCTAATTTAATACATTTAAAATTAAATAATAATAATAATAATTACATTAAATTTGAAATATCTAAAATATAAAATTATAGAATTTCACAATTAAAGAAATTTTAATTAAAGTTTGAAAATTAAATTTTAAAACTTAAAAAAAATAATCTCATGAAATATATTTATTGAATAAAATAATATTATAATAGTCTAATTTATAAATTATCTATTTTTAAAAAATTTTCACGTTATTACAAAGGATACTTGATGAACGTACTAAATTAAGTCTTATATGTGTAAGCTGATCCTTTCTCTACTTATAAGGTCATACACATTCTCTTTCATAAAGTCAAGAGATATTAGGGTCATCTCAAGAAAGTCTTCTATCATTAAAGTTTTGTGAGTGAATCAAGAAGGGTTAAGAGGGAGAAATCAGTTTCTTGAATCAAAGGGTCTCTCTTAGTCATTACCATTACTCAATTAAACTCCGCATTAAATACGCTTTTTAGATATGTAAACATTTATTTGTTCAAGATCCATTATTAAGGTAATAATTGAATTTTATATTTTTTATTCACATTATATTTATGATTATTATGATCTATTAAGAATTATTTTACATATGATATTAGAGCTCTAGGTTTTGAATAATTAAATTTCTCCATTAAATTTATGATGATGAAAATGATATTGATGTTCTTGCTTGTTGTTAGATCTGAGTAGAATTAAAGTTTACAAAGTGAAAGTTTAATAATAATAATAATAATAATAATAATAATAATAATAATAATAATAATAATAAAATTTAGCCAAATTAAGTCTTAGGCATGATGATTATTAACGTGATGAAAAATCATATTTTATAGAAATTTAAGTTTGAGATCACGTTCTTTCAAAAGAAAGAAATTAAAAGAAACAAAATAATAAATAAATTTATTAAAGTGGCCGAATTGTTTTGGCCATGAATTTCAAACTATGTAAAAACGTGTTTGTGATGGAATATGCTTAAAATTAATTAATTAATTAATTAAGTTTTGGCCTAAATTTAATTAGGCCATGAAAGTTCAACATGATAAAGAAAAGTGTTGGAAAGAATATTTTTTTGGAATATGTTCTGTTTAAAGCAAGAAAAAAAATTAAAATTATATTTTTTATCCAATCTAATTAAGATTTGTTATCAAACCTAATGATTGATATTAGGTTTATTAAGATAAAAATTTATATGCATAACTTATGTTATTTATTTCGGTTTATTAGTCATCAAAGTGGCCAAGCTAAAATAAAATAAAATAAATAGTTTATTAGTTGCCAAAGTGACTAAACTATAAATGATATTTATATGAATATAGAAATTATCAATTATACATACTAATAGATGCCTATGATAAAAAAATGGGTCAATTAATACCCACTAGTTATCAGAACTTAAGAATTTTACCAAAAGGTAAATAAATTATTCTATGAATAGTGAGAATTATGAGGATAGTAATATTTTATCAAATATTTATTGGATGTCTAAAGATGGCATGTATATTTGATATAAGTTAATTATTATTCAATCAAGTTTAAAGGTATTTAATTTAGGATAGTAAATTATAATATCTACCCAAAGAAGAACCATAGTATACTCTAATTGCTTAAGTTATCTGAATCTATTTTGAGCATATAAATATCATATTGCAGCTGTTTCTCTTCATTCGCAAGCTTAATATGTTATTGTTTTAATTGGTTGAACTTCTTTGATTGGTATGAGCAAGTCAAATTCCATTTAGATGTCTTGGACCTTAACTTGGCATTATTGGAAGATAAACTAGCTGCTATTATGGATACAAGTAGTGAAAAAAAAAAGTTATACCATAAGCAATGGGAATAGTTAAATAGATTGACCTTATATTTTTGCAAATGACTATTGCCAATAACATTAGGGCTACGATTTCACAAACTGAAAATGCAAAAGAATACCTTAAACTTGTGAACCTTAAACTTATAAAAGATATGTTCCATTATGAAATTAAGTAACTCACTGGTACTCTAATGGCATAACTCACAACCATGAAGTATGATAGGTCAAATAATATGCAAGAGCACATTATTGGAATGAGTGATATTGTAATAATGCTAGAAACCTTAAGGATGGCAATTGATGATTCCTTTTTAGTTTATTCTAAACTCATTGCTTACTGAATATGGGACATTTCAAATTAATTACAATACTATTAAGGATAAGTGGAATGTTAATGAATTGGCCAGCAAACTAGTTTAGGATGAAACAATAGTAAAGAATTAAGAGACTCATTCAGTTAAATTTATGGGTCAAGAAGCTAGTAAAGAACTTAAAGTTAAAGTCTACAAGTTTAAGAAGTAAAAAAAGGATCTTCAAATGTTACTCAAGCTGAGGAAAAGGAATAAATGGCAGATAAGTGTTGCTTCTGTATGAAAGTAGGACACTATCAGAAAAATTGCCTATTACATAAAGTTTGATTTGAAAAGAAAGGCAATCTTTATGCTTCTGTATGTTTAAAATCAAACTTATTTGAAATTACTAATAATATTTTGGTGGATTGATTTTAGTGTTACTATTTATATATCCAATTGATGAAAGGATTCCTTACAATCTAAACTGCAAGCTCAACTAAGACTTCCTATATGGAGAACCATATGAAGGCTCTAATTGAAGGTATAGAGACTTACTATTTGGTCTTAGATAATGACTATCACCTAGACCTATTATAGACCCTCAATGTGCCTTTCAATTTCTAGGAATGTCATTTTTGTTTCAAAAAATGGATGAATTTAGGTTTAATGATAAGTTTGGACATGAATATTTCAGTTTATTTAATAATAAATAATAATTCCTTTATTGATTCTGGAATTCTTATTGATAGTCTATGTTAACTGAAACTTGATGATAATTTTGTTGAATCCTTGCTTGTCACTTATAGTAATGTTGGAATTAAGTGTAGTAGATTAAATGAGAATTTTACTTTTTTGTGGCATAAGCATTTGGGTCACACATCCAAAGAAAGATTAGAGAGATTAATAAAGAATGAGATTTCTACCGAGTCCAGATTTTACTGATCCTAATGTGTGTGTGTGGATTGCATTAACGAAAAGCAAACTAAACACAATAAGAAAGGAGCCACAAGAAGCAGTTAACTTCTTGAAATAATGCACACTAATGTATAAGGGCCTTTTGATGCTCCATCTTTTGGTGGAGAAAAATAGTTTATCACTTTATTGATGATTTTTCACATTATGGATATATTTAATGAAAAATCTCAATCAATAGATGCACTTGAAATGTATATAAATGAGGTTGAAAGTTAATTAGAAAGAAAGGCAAAAAATAGTAAGTTTAGATAGAGGTGGTGAATATTATGAAAAACATAATGAATTGGGACAATATGTCTTGGTTCATTTATAAAGTTCTTAGAAAGTTATGGCATATATGTACAATATACTATGCTAAGTACTCCTTAATAAAATAAGGTGGTTAAAAGATGAAATCGGACTTTAATGGATATAGTTAGGAGTATGATGAGTAAATTTTCTTTACCTATATCTTTGTGGATGTATGCACTATATACTTATTAAATAGGGTTTCTAGTAAGTTAGTCTAAAAAACACTTTATGAATTGTGGACTGAAAGGAAACTTAGTTTAAGAAATCTGCATGTTTGAGTTGTTAAGCAGAAGTAAGAATTTATAACCACATGAAAAGATATTAGATTCTCGAATGATAAGTGGATATTTTATTGGTCATCCATAGAAATCTAAATGGTATAGAATTTATGTTTCAAACCATAGTCTAAGAATTGTAGAAATTAGTAATACTAGACTTCTTGAAGAATCATGAAGTTAGTGGGAGTGTTAAGATACAAGATATGGATATACATGAAATTAAAGTTAATTTTCCTGTGCCTATTAATGAATATCCACCCCTACTCCATATGTTATTCCAATAGTTATTGACAGTCCTAACAATGCTGCATAACATAATGATGAAGCACACCTTAAAGAAGCTAACCTATAAAGAGCTATTCAAGATGAACCATAAGAAATGCCATTAAGAAGATCTTAAAGAGAAAAGAGATCGACTATTAATGATGATTATGTGGTTTACTTATAAGAGTCAGATTTTGACATTGGAATCAATAAAGATCTAGTTTCATTTTCATAAGCCATAGGAAGGCAGAGTCTGTTGGTTAAAAGCCATGAAAGATGAGTTGAAATCCATGGAACAAAATAAAGTACGAGATCTCATTGAATTGCCTAAAGTATCTTAACGAGTTGGGTGTAAATGGGTCTTTAAGACCAAGCGCGACTTGAATGACAAAATTGAATGATATAAAGTAAGACTTGTTACTAAGGGTTATACCCAGAAGTATGTTGTTGACTATAAGGAGACTTTCTCACCAGTTTTAAAGAATTAGACTTATTAAGAGTTATATGGCATTGGTAGCTCATTATGATTTAGAGTTACACCAAATGGATGTAAAAACAACCTTTTGAAATGGAGAACTTGAAGAAGACGTTTATGTGAACCAACCTAAAGGTTTTTCAATTGAAGGAAAAAAAGGCCATATGGTGTGTAAACTTAAGAAATCAATTTATATGCTTAAGGCTTAAGTAATCTTTCCACCAGTAGTATATTTAGTTCAATAATACGATAAAGTCTTTTGATTTAAAGAAAAAGTCATTGATCGATGTAAATATTTTAAGATCAGTGAGAATATGTTTATTTTCTTAATTTTGTATGTTGATGATAACTTACTCGCTGCAATTGATTTGGGCATATTATGTAAGACTAAAGATTTTCTCTCAAAGAATTTTGAAATAAAAGATATAGAAAAGGCATCCTTTGTGATTGAAAAAAAAAATATTTCCATGATATATCATAATGACAATTAAGATTGTCTCATAAAGCCTATATTGATAAATTCTAGAGAGATTTAATATACACAAATATTCAGTAAGAATTGTTTCCATATAGAAAGGGGACAAATTTAATCTCAATCAATGTCCAAAGAATGATCTGGAATATTAAGAAATGGAATCAATTCCTTATACTTCAGTTGTGGGCAATTTGATTTATGCTTAAACCTATACAATTCCTTATCTTAAAATTGATCACTATAAAGCTACAAAGAAAGTTTTATGGTACCTACAATGAACTAAAGATTTCATGCTCATTTCTAAGAGATTTAATCATTTAGAAGTAGTTGGATACTTAGATTCAAATTTATTAAATAAAAGGTTCTCTCTTAATTATTACCATGCTCAATTAAATTCTGCATCAAGTAGGCTTTCTAGATCTGTGAGAATTTATTTGTTCAAGTTCTATTATTAGGATGATAATTGAACCTTATATTTATAATTTATGATTATTATCATCTATTAAGAATTATTTTACAACTCCATCCCAATTACATTTACTAAAATATAAAAAAGGGTTTGGTTGCATGGGATCACAGGTTGATGTGGGTGGTGAGATCGAAGACTTGGTGTTTGAAATTGTCAAATTGCATCCTCAATCAAAGGGATCAACTTTGATTTGCCTCATATTGTTTCCATAGCACTATAGTATGAGGTAGGGCTGAGCACAATACGGTTCAAACCGAAAAACCGAACCGAATCGATTCAATTCGGTTCAATCGGTTCGGTTTTAAAAGTTAATCGGTTCGGTTCGGTTTTGAAAATAAAAAAATCAGTTAAACCGAACCGAACCGAATAGTGATTTATATAGTCAAAATGAACTAAATCGAACCGAATCGATTTTTGAATTAATTTATTTTTATGAAAAATTTATGAATTATATTTAATTTTATATATATTAATTATTTAATTTCATTGATTAATGGTTATTAGGTTCAAACCAAAGTTAAAATTAGACCAAATAACTTAAAAATCAAGTCTAAATTAAAAAATTAATAAAAAATCAAACCGATCGGTTTAAACCGAACCGAATTAAAACGGTTCGATTCGATTCGGTTGTTCACTAACTTCGGTTCGGTTCGTTTTTGAAATTGGCGGTTCGATTTTGATAATTTAATTCGGTTCGGTTCGGTTCGGTTCGGTTTAAACCGATTGCTCACCCCTAGTATGAGGGGCTATGCCATGATTGTTGTGGTGACTTAGTGCAAGCCTTCAAATGAAATATAGTGGACTGGATAGGAAAACTAGAACAGAGGAGAGGAAAAGAAAAGAACAGTAGCAATTAGGGTTGATGAGAAGTGAAAAGAGTTATATATAGTATGATTTCAATGGCGTAGATCTATCTTGAATGAATGGATAGGATCAAAGTGGAAAAAAGGGGAAAAAAATTGCAGTGATAGGGGCTCAAACTCTAGTTTGCAAAGAAGGCCTATAAGCCTTATACCACTAGTCCACTATGTGTCTATGTGTTAGTAGTTATATTGAAATGTAATATATATATCGGTTCAGTTTGATTTTTTTTTAAAAAATATTTTACTAAAAACAGTACTGATTAAACTAAAATTTGAAATTTTAAAAATTGAACCGAACCGAATTGAATTATTATATAAAATGAATTTAAATTTTAAATTAGTTTGATTTGATCATTTATTTAGATTTAAATCGAATTTTGCCATCTCTAGTAATGAGGGGGAAGGAGAAGTGGGGATAAGGGTGACAATGGAAATTGAAGCACACCGTAGAAATTGAAGGTGTTGAGATTCAAACTCAGATTACATCAAAGGCTTATAAACCTTATTTCACTAAAACAATGAAGTTTTATGCATATTTGTATATATTAACAAGATATATATGGGTTTCGTTTTATTTTACTTAAAAATTTTTCTTAAAAATCAATAAAATTGAATATGTCAAAATTTTTAAAATTAAAATTACATTAAACTAAATGCATTTACTGTATTTCAGTTTAAATTAAATAGTGTTCGCCATTCATAAGAGAAATAAAGGTAAAAGTGAGATAGAATAACCCTTCGTTTGGGAGGAGTTTTTTAAAGTAATGAGAGTTTTTTCAAAGTTTAAAAACCTTGAATTTATATTTGAAAGAGCGGAAAGTTATGTAAAGAATGGTTTTTCGATATTTTTAAAAATTTCTAAAAATCTCCATTTTTCAATCTATTAAACTAATGAGTTAAGGTTTTTCTTTACAATTTCCAAATATTTTAAAAATTTTCCCATACTATCAATTACTTAAAAATCTTAAAAAATCTTACTTTATAAAATCTTATTTTAAGAGTAATAGGAAAAAAAAAAGGAGAAAATAAAAATAAAGTTACAAACTGTGAAGCTCAAGAATTTATGAATCCCTTAGCCTAATTTCTGCTAACTCTTCCCATTCCTTAGATAAAACTTCCCCTTTGTAACTTGGGTAGCAAGGAATTGAAGCTTCTTGGGTACTCATTACTCATTACTCATTACTCTCTTCCTAACATGTGTCTAGCTTTCTACTGATTTTGGATTTCTAAATTATTTTCTTTTTCTAGTTCTGAAAATGAGCTTCCCAGTCCTAGATATGATAGATTTATGCAGTGATGATGAGCTTAGAGAATTAGGTGTCATCGGAGGTTCAAGTGAGAAACCCAAAGGTAAGTTTTCACAACAAGAACCTAACACTATGTTTTGTAGGAAGTTTCAAATTTTAAAATTTTTGAAAGTAAGAAATGAGTTTTTAAAGTAATAAGTAGAAGATATCTTGTTTGGGGTATTTTATTTAGGAATAAGGTTTTTGGATCAAAACTTTCATTTTTTTAGAAGACATTATTTGGGGAATTTCTTTAAGGAAACCAAGGTTTGGGGATAAAAAATTTATTTTTTTAAACCACCAAATTGGTAAGTTGAATAGGTTTTGATACTGACCTTCGATTTAAAAAATTTCATTTACTGTATGTAAGGAGAGTAAAAGCTCAAACATTTTAAGCATCGGTGTTTTAGATCAAGGTGGTTCACTTGATGACTCAAGCCATCCTGTTGGACCCTCTTCATTGCCACCACCACCAATATCTCGGCAATTCTGGAAAGCTGGAGACTATGAAGTAGGTTAAGGACAGGTTTATGGAGCTGTAAATCAAAGAAAATGTATATTGACACTTCTTTTACCATTTGCCTTATAATTATTTTGTTTTTGTACATTGGTTTTAATTGAATGCCTAGGCTACAGTATTTTTGGGGGAAATTTTTGGAGATAAGGAATGACTTTTTAAGAGGTAAGGTTCTTGGAGGATTTAAAACTTTCAAAAACTTAGCTTTTCCAACCCATCAAATGAGGGGGTTGGGAGGTTTTGATACCTTACTTTTTTTTTTTTTTTTTTGTAAGTTTCCTGGAATTTGCCTGTTGCATTTTTACCAATTGGCTAAGTTGTGGGTTAATTTTAGCAAGATCACTACTGTTCATTTTTCAATTTGCAGATGAAATAAATCATCTCCATGTGCATCCTATGTTCCTTCACTCAAATGCAACCTCACATAAATGGGTTTTTGGTGGTATTTGCATATTTATATACTTTTATTTGATGTATTGTGTTCTCACACGCTAAAATGTGCCAACATTTCTTCAATTTCTTGAATCTGAAATTTATTCCAATCTTTTTTTTTTTTTTTGTTTCTTTTTCTAGCAATAGCGGAGCTGGTTGATAATGCTATTGATGAGGTAATTTATTATTGTCATTTGAACTTGATTTATATTGAAATATGAAAAATGAGAAGTCCAAGAAACTCATTGATGACACTCTCTGGGCCACCTAAAGATGCTACTTAGGAAAATACTATGATTATAAGATGAACAACTATTCAAAGTACAGATGATAAAGTTTCTGCCTATGAACATCTCCTACCGAGTAGAATTTTTATCAGCGTCAGATCCATGGTTTTCAATAGCAGTCGTGGTTACGGTCACAAGTAATAGAAACGGGCCTATAACGGCCGTAACATAATGGTAACGGCCTGGCGCTACACAAATTTTTTTGAAAAATTTGCAAAGTTCATAAAATGAGTAGATATTGATAGAAATAAATAAAATTAAGATATACAACTATATACTAAGCATTTATATATCAAATAAAGATGTTATCATTAATCATATTTGGACATCATTAACATTAACTAATTTAGACCTGAAATAATTATATAAATTGTAAATAACTAACCTTATTTCCACCAAAATGAATGTCTAGGAGGTTCTTGATAGTCTTGACTTTGGTTCTGACTTTGAGAGCTTTGGTCCTCACTTTGTTGATATTGACTCAATTGATAATACTGTGATGGATTGAAACTAAATAAGGAATCAACTGGATTAGTGGGTTGTGTAAAGTATGATTGCTTTGAATACATAGGAGGGGGATAATTATATGGATATGGATTTGAGAGTGTTTGTCCATGTCCATATCCATAATCACTAGTAGATGTAGATGATGAGCCTCCATGTATTTTATTTCCACCATGACCATACCCATAGCTAGATTCAAAATCAAAAGAACACTCTCCGTGTTGAACACCTTTGCCCTTTGATGATGACAATTCAGCACCACCAGCACCACCAGAAGCCCATGATCTATGATGTTGATATGTCTGTGGCCATTCTGGAAATGGAGCTTCGCCACTAGACACTTCACCACCTTCGCCACCACCCCTACCACCTTTTTGAAATTGTGAAGTAGCACCTACACCAAGTCCACCCATTGATCCTCCTCCAACTTCACCACCACCACTATCGTCATCACCATCATCATCATTACTTGAACTTGACAATGCAAAACAATGTTCAGGTCTAACATTGCCACTAGCAGCACCACTTCCTTCTACTTAAGTTGGAGCAATATCTTCCTCATCCAACTAAGGATTTTCTTGACCATCAAGCACAGGAGATTCCCTTTCCTCTAACCATGGATTTAACAAGTCATCTTCTTCAAAAATGTAATCCAAGTTAATTGGATTGTGATGTCTTTCCAACTCCTGTCGGCTTTTCCTTGTTGCATTTTTCACTTTTAGTCTCATATTAAAGTGAACAAAAACAAGTGCATGTAACTTTTATACCTTAGTCTGTTTCTTGACTTTGTATGTATAAGGGGAAAAGTGCTCCAATTTCTCTCACAATTTGATGCTGAAGTTGTTTGACTCAACACCTTAATTGCAATTTTTCTAAGTTCAGAATCACTTTCACCATAAGTAGTCCACCACTCAGTTGCATTATAGACATAGTTCAATAAATAAACAAAATACTTTAATATTGGCTCAAAGCCTCAAAGTCAAAATTAATATAATATTGTTTAAAAATTATAGATGTTATTAGTTTTACCTAGATCATTGATCTTAATGGCTCTTTGTGCCAAAGTCGTACCAAAGCTCCCCAATTTATCTCAAAACATTAGTGCCTAGTATAGTAGATAGTAGATACACCCAATAATTTTAACATTAATAAGCATGATGAAATCAAATGGATTATACTCCATTTCTAATTTTAACTAATTTTGAGAGCTACATTCTCTTAGCTGTAAACTTACTTGATTCAAGGCACGAGCTTGATTCGCTAAATCGCTCTCTAACCTTTAAATAGCCTTCTTCAGTCCCAACATGATTTCCTCATCATTTCCAATATCGTGTGGACCATATTGTATTGAGGATTAAGAAAGTACCTATAAAGTCAAATATACATATTAGCTATTAAAATGATTTAATTTTTTTTTATGTAGTGAATATACCTAATTAAGGCATCAACTTACCAGCTGCATGTAAAACATGATGTAGTTGAATATTCCAACGATAATCAATGATTTTCCAATACTCTATATAGCTTATGGCATTAGCTTTGATTGCTAACTTTGCTCTTTCAATTGCCTCAAATACAAAACCCATAGTTGGCTTCTCATCACCATCTAATAATTTCAGAACTTTAAGTAAAGGCTCTTGAATTTTTATTATTTCTTGGACTTTCTCCCAAAAATTTCTTCCCTCATTACCCAAGCCAAGAACAATGTTCCTTGCTTCATAAAGAGGTCCACTAGTAGCCTGACCAAACCTACTTGCTATCCATTGCTTTTATTCAAACATATTTCTCAACCCCATCCTACATCGAATAATAGACTCCAAAGCAATGAAATTTGTAGCAAATTGTGTAATGCTGGGGCGAATAATATCTCTATTATTTGTAAATTTCTTCATATAATTTACCACCCAATTATGATTGTAAATGAATTGATTGAAAACTTTGGCTTATTTAATAACTTTCTTAATGCTTTTTCTCTTCCCAAAATCTTTTAAAATTAGGTCAATGCAATGAGCTGCACAAGCTGTCCAATACAAGTTAGGAAATTTTTCCATTAATTTCTTTCCATCAGCTTTGATGGCAGCCTCATTATCTGTCACCACTTGAATAACCTTTTCTGGGCTGATTTCTTCAACTACTTCTTTCATAATTTTGAAATAATACTCTACACTTTACGTTCCACATTTGATGCATCAATAGACTTGTGGAACACTATGCCATGATTTGAATACATAAGAAAATTAATTATGCTCATTCGAGTTGGTCCACTCCAACCATCACACATGATGGTAACTTCACTTTCTTTCCATTTCCCCTCAAATGAAGCAATAAATTTTTTTATTTCATTGTATTCATTTTTCAGAAATACCTCGAAAATCTCATAGGCACTTGGGGGTGATATTTTCGGCCCAACTTCAGCAGTTGTTCTCAAAAGTGGCTGAGTCCAAAGTGACTCCATAATATTAAAAGGCAATCTGTTATGGACTATAAAATTTCCAAAAGCTTTAAGCAATTTTTCCTTTTGTATCTTTAGCCATTTAGTATTTAATTTTGGCTGCTTCGATTGAGCTCTACTCTTCTCTAACTCAATTTCAGCAGCAGCCAGTCGTTCAGCCGGTATTGATGTATGTCTTGTGGCTTCTCTACCCCTTTCACGAATAGTGGCTGACCGACCTAATCCTTGGGATTGGTGACTACTACCACCACCTTCATAACAGCCACCAGCTCTCCTTCGAAATTTGTCTTCATCAAATTGTCTCATACTTTCTCATCTTGCCATTTCTAATTCTATTTCCTCTTCCTCCTCATCATCATCATCCACCCAGTTCATATTCATTATTTCTTCTTCTAATTCTCTTTCTCTCTTTTCTTTATCCCTTTTAGCAACTTCAAAATCCTTCAACATAGCATGCATGTCTTTCCTTACTTCTGATGATACTTTTTTACAACCAGCAACTTGACTAGGCATATTAGCCAAGTGTAATTTCAATCTAGTTATTCCTCCTATTATTTTTTTTATCACAAAAATTGCAAATCATTTTTCCTTTTTTTCCTGGCGGAGTAGCAAACCTCCATCCAATGTCATCGCTTGGTTTACCAGTACTGCTATTTCCTTGAGGCATTTTCACTGTTGAGAAAATTATAACAACAACTAAATTTAAACAAGTGTTCAATTTAAATTTAAACCTTAAAGTTTAAACTTACAATTAAATTTATGAAAAGTAATGTAAACTTTTACAATATCTACACTTATACTTAGTTTTAGCAAATAGCAAATATCAAGAAAATTAAAATTTTATATGATGTTATTTTGTAATTAACAATTATTTTAATAAAATTGATTCTAAATTTTTTTTCAAGAAGTAACAAACAACAATTCTAAACATATTTTTTAGAAAAATATATCAACATTAAAACAAATACGCATAGACCTATAGATCGAGCAAACTAATGCTTCAAACTATAAATTTAACAACAAATCTAACATCAAAAACAATTTTGAAAAAATCAAATAAGTAATTAAAACTAAATTTAAACAAGTATTTAATTTAAATTTAAACTCTAAAGTTTTAACTTACAATTAAATTTGTGAAAAGCAATGTAAACTTTTTCAACATCTGCACTTATACTTAGTTTTAGTAAATAGGAAATATCTAAAAAATTAAAATTGTATTTGATGTTATTTTGTAATTAATAATTATTTTAATAAAATTAATTCTAAAAATGTTTCAAGAAGCAACAAATAACAATTATATACTTGTTTTTTGGAAAAATAATTCAACATTAGAAAAAATACACATAAACTATAAGTTTAATAATAAATCTAACATTAACAACAATTTTCAACAATAAATATGTAAAAAGAAAAAGAAAAAAATCAGTAAATAATTGACATAAATACCAAAAAAATAAAGAACACTCACATTTTTAAGACGTTGCAACTTGCAAGGTTATAGAATTTGTAGTAGAGTAGAGAATAGAGAATGTTAAGGCCTTCTGTTTGCAAGAACAAATTTAGAACACTCAATAGGGAGCTGCTCACTGCTATCTTTTGTTTCCAAGTAAGAGAAAATGAGTTATGAAGGTGGAGACTAGAGAATGAAGCGTTATTTGAAAGTAAAAAAAGTGATTTTGGACTGAATTATTACTCTGAATTATTCTATGCTATTTTGGACTAAAATTAGGTAGTTTTTGGACTGTTTTGGACTGATAAAATCATGTAATTTTTGCCCTCTACCAGCCCATAAATTCTGCCACATTGGTAATGGCCGTTACAGTTATTTAATAGCCATTACCATTATTTAACAATGGTAACAGTCGTTATTTTGCAAATCAAAATAGGCCCATAAATAACGGCCTAACAGGTAACGGCCAACTTTAAAATCTGTAAATAACGGCCGTTACGTTACGTAAAGAAAGAAATTAGAAAAGGAATTGGAGCTTATATAGAATTCTTGTTTGTAGGTGTCCATCTCCTGATGTACAATGATTTCTAGTTAGATTCTGATTCCAATGAAGGTTTCATGTAATAATGCTTTAACACTGCTCTTGTGGGCTTAGATACAAAATGCGGTTACCTTTGTTGATATGAACAAAATGTCAAATCCTTGGGAAGCTCTGTTAATCCAAGGTGCTTTTACTTGTAGTCCTCATTGTTTGTTATGTGAGGTGGTTTTGATAACTTTCAATTGATATGCTTGTTGTACTTGGATAAGATTCTCATCTAAATTTTATGTTTTTGAAATATGATGACTTAAAGAAGATAATGGCGGTTGATGCGTCCCTACCGCAAGTGCACGGGTCGTACAAGTAGTATAGAAAAGATATCATTCCCACGAGGAGTTGTGTTAATGATTGAATTTTTGATATAAAAAGTTGAGTAAATTGAAATATTTTTGAAATTAAAGTAATGAATTAATGGGTATTGAGAATGTGAAATCTATGTATGCAAAATTAATAATCTATTCAACAATGTATTAATTAAACTAAAATTGCATCAAATTGAAATAAGCAAGTTCAAATATGGCAATATTCAAAATGGCAAGTAATTAAATTTGATTAGAAATTAACAATGGTAAAAAGGCGATTCCGGAGTTTGGGATTTCATATTCGAGCTATTTTGGGATTTTAAATTGGTTATCCAATCTTATGAAACTTATGGGTTTTAAGGAGATTAATTCTTAAATCCTTTGAATTCCCTTTCGAGTGAGATAAAGAGTGCCTTAATCAAACTAATCCTACTTTCGTGGAGTTAGAATTAATTAAGACCCATTAAGTTCTTTAATTAATCTGTGAATCCTCTTAATCCTTAGCCTATTTCTAGGTCTAAGTTAATTAAGTCCAATTTCTTGATTATCTATCACAAGGCCTTCTCCTTTGATTGCTTCAACCATGGATTAAGAACATCACTTAATGGGATCCTACACTAAGCATGTCATTAAGCACACAAGAAATGAATAAAACTCATTAAGACCACAAAATATGGATTACCCAATCAAAATCCACAAAATATCTCAAATATTACAACCCTTACTCCAGAATCAAAGGTAAACTACTCACTATCCATAATGCTTTCAAGATATATTGAGTTTAAATGGAAATAAAGCTTTAATCTAAGCTAAGGAATAAGAAATTAAACACTAGAAATGTAGAAAAATATAAGGGAAGAAAGAAATCTGCAAATCTTGGTTGAAAATGGTGTGGAAGGTGAAAGTGACTCCTCAAATTCTGCCTCCCGTCTCCTTTCCTTTTACTCCTTGTCACTCTTTCTAAAATGGGAAAATGAGACTATTTATAGCATTTTTCTGACATGGAGCCCTAAAATGGTATGTTCTAGGAGGAATTATCTGAGGGAATCTTCTGCCAGCTCATTAATGAACTCTTTATGGGACTGCATAAGTGGACTGCATAAGTTATCGATCCCTTATGCGATTTTCACTGATCTGGTTCACTTATGCGAAACTGCATGACTTGGTGCATAGGCTATGCACAATTCCGTGAAGGTGCATAAGGGAGGCGAGAATGTGCATAAGTTATGCAGTCTCCTTATGCACATTTCGGC
Source organism: Hevea brasiliensis (assembly GCF_030052815.1). Classification (NCBI taxonomy): domain Eukaryota; kingdom Viridiplantae; phylum Streptophyta; class Magnoliopsida; order Malpighiales; family Euphorbiaceae; genus Hevea; species Hevea brasiliensis. The sequence goes on along the minus strand of NC_079510.1, from coordinate 36,024,010 downwards.
AGGTATTGGAACAGTGATTTTTCTCCTTATGCAGATCTGCATAGCTTATGCGGCAAGTTATGCACAATTTGGTCAATGCATATTTCAGCTTGAAAACTTGTTTTTGACATCTTTGGCTGTAGAAGTCACTCCTCAATGGCAAAATTTCTCTTCAGTCCTTCAAAAACACCATTTTTCCTACAAAACAAAGTAAAAGATACAAATTAATCCAAAATCGACAATTATGGAAAACTAACTAATTAACTAATGAAATTAGCTAAAAATAACTAATAATAGAATAAAATAGCTATGAAATTAGACCTAAATGACTATGCAAAATGTATGCATCAAATACCCCCAAACTCAAGCTTTTGCTTGTCCTCAAGCAAACTTTAGAATGTGATGCAAAAAATTTTTTTAGGGGTGCCTTATCCAAAGAGCTATGAAAATCACCTATTAAAGTAACTTAACACACCTTTAGCCATCCAACAATCCATATACCCATCCTTCAAAATGCAAAGAATCTAATGCTTATCCAAGCTTTCACCGCTAAGCCATCAAGTCAATTATCATTCAAAATCCCCAAACCAACCAATCAAAAGAGAGAGTCATGCTCAAAAGGAATTCTAGAACAATCAATAGTCAAAGTGTCTCTATATAGAATGATGGAATTAAATGAATGAATAGATAATTTTCCAATCCCATAGGCAAATTCCCTACTCCTATCTTCACTAATATAGCAAATACTATCAAGAGATCAAAGGTCTTTTTAGGGATGTAATGGGGCCATGGGGTTCAAAAATGAGGCTAAGAAGAAAAATGGGTAAAAATGATTCAAAGCATGAGAATATTTCCAATCTTAACAACATAAGGTACACTTCTTATTTTATTATAATTTTTTTTATATATATATATATGGAGGAGAGAAGTACACAATGAGAATTGTCAAGTGCTAGCAAAGCACATAAAAATGGAGGGACATTTTGATACTTTAAACTTGTATTTTGCATTTTCTTTTGTTGATTGTCCCTAAAAGTGCCACCCCCAAACTCATTTCTTTTAATAATTTGGGTGGATTTCTTTCATTTTGAATGGCAATAGTGAAAAGCACATATACTAGCACTTTTACAATATGACAAGCACTTCTTCTTCCTTTTATTGTATATTTTTTTTATTTTTTTTATTTTTATTTTTATTATTATTTTTTAGAAAGTGTACCTAATATTCAATATTATTCTCATGAAAAGGGTTGGAGTGTTTGGTTCATTGGCTAGGTAACAATAAGGGTTTTAAGAAAAATTAGGAATAAAAAGGTTCAAAGGGGTTTGCAAGGGTTAATTTTAATTAGGAAAAAGGCCAAAGGTTTAAAATGAGAAGGTTTAAATCAAAGAATGCCTAATCATCTCTCTTTTCAAGTATAAGCTGGTATTTCGCCTTGAAAGGTTTAGAAAATTTGTTCTAGGATTGGTGAGACATCATTTGACTACCTTATATCCAATAACTCCCTCTAAACACTTCCATCTCCAAATGACTAGTTGGGTGGCTTTTTGGCTAAGAAGATATAGGCAAGGGATAACACTTCAAAACTTTGCACCTCTTAGGAAACTTTCAATCCACAAACCCAACTAAAGGTAAGTCAAATCACTCTCATAGGCAACTTTTCAATACTCAAGGGATTTGGTAAAAGAATTTAATGCATGATGCATGATTCCTAAAAATGAGTAATGCATTAACTAAATGGAGGAAGTCTATTTGTATGCAATGTGTGCAATGTGATGTATAATGTGTATGTAAATGTGTAATGTGTGTATGTATGGATGTATATGTAAAATATTTACAATATATGTAAATGGAATGGGATGAGATGCTCCTATACTCAAAATGTGAAAAAATAAAGCCAAAAATCAAAATGTGCACCCCCAAACTCAAAATTGGACATTGTCCTCAATGTCTCAAGTAGTGCATTATCAAAAGTCAAAGCAAATAGTAATTACCAGGAATTGTAAAGAATAAGAGCAAAAAGAAAGAGTTACCTGGTATGGGGCAGAGGAGAATTCAAGATATAAAGGGATGCATAAGAAGCTGCACAGGTTTTGCAGAGTTAAGTGCTGTCCAGAACATGTGCATAAGTAGGGTGCATAAGCCGTGTGGTTCTGCATGAGTGGCAATATGGGTTGCATAGGCTATGCAGGACATTTACATAAGGGGAATACAGCCTGTGCAGTTATGCATAAGCTGCTGCATGATGATTAGCAAGGGGAAATGTACAACCAGCAGTAGAAGCATTGAAATATATACAGAGTATGAGCAAATATGTACAGAAGGGCAATAAGTGCAATGAAAATCAAAGAAAACTAATGTAATAGCTATCCAATGAAACTTCAAGAAAAACAGAATTTAAAACAAACTAATTCAAAACAAACAAACATAATTCAAAACAAACTATAAATGTTGGAACATATTTACAAAGGAAAAGTCCTACAAGTTGGAACAAAAGTAAAACAAAAACTAATCTAGTTCTATTGTTTTGCCCTTGTCCAAGGATATTGCTAAGGGGCTGGTGGCTGCTGCCTGCTGTCGAAATGATGGTGCTGGAGGAGGTGATGGAGGTGGGGGTGGCATGCCCAGAAAGATCATGAGTTGCTTCACCATCTCTTTCAATTCTTTTTGCTTGTCCCTGGTTTCCATGACAAGGTCAAATAGGTGATCATGACGATCCTTGAGTGTATCAAGACCAGTGTCAAGCTTCCTATCCACAAAGTATATATCATCACTAAGCCTTTCAAGATAGGTGAATAAGGCTTTAGTGTTGAATGCAGGAGGGGCTGTGGATGAGGAAGGTTCAGCTGTAGGAGGTATAGGTTGAGCAGAGGCTGCTGGGGTGTCCTGTGCAGGCTGAGGGGGTGGGGTAGTGTCAGTAGAGTGCTGTGGGGCTGATGGGAAAGGTTAGGCTTCTGGTTGTGCAGTGGGTACAGTTTCTGCTGCTGGTTGTGCAATATCAAAAATTGAACCCTGTTTTAGATAGGTGTGCAGTATCAAAATATAAGGTGTCCACAAGTGCTGGTATTTGGTGCTCTTCAGGACTAAAACCAAAATGCTTGGCTATAACTGTTATGAGCCCACCCAAGACAATGTCACCTATGGATTTTGTGGCAATATGCAACACATGCTCACAAAAGAAATAACCAGGAGAAACCTTGACCTTGTGAAATGCACACCATAACATAAATAATTCATATTTCCCCACAGCACCAGAACTAGTCCCTCTGCCCAATATGGTGCTAGCAATCAGCCTATGAATAAGCCTAAGTGCAGGGTCAAGTATTTGGGAGGTTTTTGATCTTCCAGTAGAGAAAGTTTGGGGTTGGTTTATGATAATTCTCCAAAATTGGGCAGCATTCCAAATACCCTTGTTGGCTACCTCTAATCCAGTATGTGGCACCCGAAATAACCCATCAATTGCAAAACCAAAAATGCTATGAAATTGGTCCAATGACAGCTCTCTAGTTTGCCCCAAACATCTAAATTTCATAATTGGCTTATGGTCTACATCATGCAATTTGAGGGTAGCAGAGAATGAAGAAATAAACTCCAAAACTAGAGTTGGATAAACTATCTCCTGCTTATGCACAAATTCCATCCAACCCATACCATCAAGATATGCAACTACATTGTCAAATAAACCAAGAGATTGTAGAGAATCGGCAGAAATATACCTAGTGGGTTGTACCCTCCTATCCTTGAGTCTCTTAAAAGCTGCCTTTTGAATTGTATCAGGAAGAGGCCAAGGTAGCTTTGATACCTGTGAAGCTACTGAAATTGACTTTTTGCTGGAAGAGGGTGTGGAGGCTGGAGTTTTTGGCTTTTTGGGTGGTGGTTCCGACAATGGGGTGGGTGGTTCTTTGCGTTTGGATAGAGGAGGGGCAGAGGACATGGGTCGCACAGATTTCGACCGGATTTTTCGTTTGTACGTGGTTGTGGGAGGTGGTGGGGGTGTTGCTTGTGGAGGGGAATCGGGATTGGGAGGTATCGTTGACAATGGCGAGACCTCGAGAGGAGAAGCTGGACGGGAATGGGGAGGCGACTCCATGGTTCTTGATAGTGAAGATGGAGGAGGTGAGGGCGGAAATGAGAATGCAGGGAGAAGTTAGGGTTTATCCGACGAGAATGCGAGTGGAGAAAAAGGGTATGCCAGAATTGAGGTCGTGGGGGAAAAGGGGTGAGCAGGGATATCGGGAGGTGGAGGAGGGAAGAGAGAATTGCCGAAAAGAAATTTGATTTGAATCGGGTTTGTGTAGAAACTGCATAAGTGAAAAGTGATTTATGCATAACCTGTGCACTCTTTTATACATGTTTCAGAATGATTTGAACTTCAGAGAAATAGCTCATGCACAAGTGCATAAGTCATGCACTGTCCTTATGCACTGTTCGGCAAGTTTTGAAATCTTGGGTTGGTGGTCATGCAGTTGTGCATAAGTCATGCACTCTCCTTATGCACATTTTGGTGGGTTTTGGTGTTTGGAAAATGTGGTTATGCAGTTGTGCATAAGCTATGCACTCTGCTTATGCATGTTTCGGTGGGTTCTGATTTTTGTGGAAGGTGGTTATGCAGAAGTGCATAGGTTATGCACTTCGCTTATGCAGGTCTCGGCAGCTTTTGGTGTTTAGGGTTGGTGGTTATGCAGTTGTGCATAAGCTATGCACTCTGCTTATGCACTCTTCGGTGGGTTTTGAGATTCAGAGTGTGAGGTCATGCAGAAGTGCATAAGCTATGCACTCTGCTTATGCACCTCTCGGCAAGTTTGGAATTTTCGGATTTCTGGTCATGCAGAAGTGCATAAGTCATGCACTCTGCTTATGCACCCCTCGGCAGGTTTGAATTTTTGGAGTTTCTGGTTATGCAGAAGTGCATAAGTTATGCACTCTGCTTATGCACCCCTCGGCAAGTTTGGAGATTCAGAGTTTTTGGTCATGCGGAAGTGCATAAGTTATGCACCCTCCTTATGCAGACTTCGACAGAGAGAGAAAATGCAGAATTTGAAGTTATGCAAATGTGCATAAGTCATGCACTCACCTTATGCAAGTTTTGACAGATATAAAATTTGACAAAATGAGGTTATGCAGAGTTGCATAAGCTATGCACTCTTCTCATGCACTTTGCAACAGGGATGAAAATGGCAAAAATTGTGGTTATGCAGGATTGCATAAGCTATGCAGTTGCTTATGCACAATTCAACAAGATTAAGATTGCAATGGAACATGATTTGCAAGTGTGAAAAATACCCTAGAATGAGGAAATATAATTCTATGAAGCATAAACTATGAGAAATTTTCACCAAAAACACATCAATATATACAAAGTTCATCAAAAATGCATCACACAAGCATGTAGAAATGGATCCTACATAAAAGACCTTTGAGAACTATGCCATTTTGACTCAAATTCTGCAAATCAACATTTAGCACATTAAAACTCAATAAAATCTGCATAAAGTTGCATCTATTCACAAATGATGAAATGAACTCTCCAAGTTTTGCCAAGAAAATGCACCATACCTACCTTGAATCCCACAACCCAAATAAGCTCAAAACTGCAAAAAATGACTCACTTACCACCATATTAACATTATAAGCACAAATATTAAAAATTTACACACCCAACCTCACTAAGAACATAAGCCATCTACTACAGACACCCTCTTTGCTGCAGAATGTCATTTTTTTGCTCTGCATAAACCAGGTAGCAACCCAAGGACATAATTCATCTGCTGCAGACCTTTCCTTGCTACAGATTTCATTTTTCCTCTCTGCATAAACCATATAGCAGACCCTGCACTGGTTATGCAGCAAAAATCAATCAATTTGTAGGAGATTTAAAGAACATAATTTCAGGTTAAGGGTCACTCCCCAGCAGTTCACCAACCTTCCTCCATTGAAATACATCTACAAGGGACAAAATTTAACAAATGTCAAAAATTGAATTTTGGGAGATTCAAGATAAAAACAAAAGTAATGAAAGTAAAAGTAAATCAGCAAAATAAAAATAAAAGGACTTGGGATGCCTCCCAAGAGGGCTAATTTATAGTCCTTAGTTGGACTTTTCATGAATTTCACTGAAAAGAGGTGAGGGATTGGAGAGCTTGTAACAGCTTGCTCCTATTATTGGGTCTCCAGTTATGTAATGTTTCAATCTATGCCCATTGACCTTAAAATTCCCAGATTTTTCACTCCAAATTTCAATTGCTCCATAAGGGAAAACCTTAGAAACTCTATATGGACCAGTCCACCTTGACTTAAGTTTTCCAGGGAACAATTTCAATCTTGAGTTGAACAACAAAACTAAATCACCTTCTTTGAATTCCTTTTTCCTAAGATGCTTATCATGCCAAACTTTAGTTCTTTCTTTGTAAATACGGGCATTTTCATAAGCATCCATCCTCAATTCCTCAAGCTCATTAAGTTGCAATAGTCTCTTTTCACCAGCTTGCTTAAGATCAAAATTCAAGGTCTGAATGGCCCAATATGCTTTATGTTCTAGCTCCACAGGTAAATGACAAGACTTACCATACACCAACCTAAAGGGAGTAGTTCCTATAGGGGTTTTGTAGGCAATCCTATATGCCCATAAAGCATCATCTAATTTGATAGACCAATCTTTCTGAGAATTGTTCACTGTTTTCTCCAAAATATGCTTGAGCTCTCTGTTAGAAATTTCAACTTGTCCTGAAGTTTGAGGGTGGTATGGGGTAGCTATCTTGTGCATTACACCATACTTCCTCATTAAGCTCTCAAATTGTTTATTGCAAAAATGGGAACCCCCATCACTAATTACAGCCCTAGGAGCTCCAAATCTGCTCAAGACAAATTTCTTCAAGAATTTCACTACCACTCTAGCATCATTAGTTAGAGTTGCAATAGCTTCCACCCACTTTGACACATAGTCAACCCCAACTAAGATGTATCTATTACCATATGAAGGAGGGAATGGCCCAATAAAATCTATTCCCCAAACATCAAATAATTCCACTTCAAGAATATTATTTAGGGGCATTTGATCTCTTTTTGACAAATTTCCACTCCTTTGACATTTATCACAATCCAACACAAATTTTCTCACATCCTTAAAAAGATTTGGCCAAAAGAAACCAGCTTGCAAAATTTTACTAGCTGTTTTAGAGATTCCAAAATGTCCTCCATAATCAGAAGCATGGCAATGATGCATAATACTCTGTATCTCCTCTTCAGGAATACACCTCCTTATTAAACCATCACAACATCTCCTAAAGAGTAAAGGATCATCCCATCTATAAAATTTCACTTCATGTAAAAACTTTTTCTTTTGTTGCCATGTCATACCTAGAGGTAAAACTCCACAAGATAGATAATTCACAAAGTCTGCATACCAAGGTAGTTTAGCAACAAGAGAGAAAAGTTGTTCATCCAAGAAAAACTCATCAATAGGGATTTCATCCAATTCTTCATCTTCCAATTTCAGCCTACTAAGATTATCAGCAACTACATTTTCAGCTCCCTTCTTATCTCTAATCTCCAAATCAAACTCTTGTAACATCAGAATCCACCTAATGAGCCTAGGTTTAGCCTCCTTTTTACGGAGCAAATACCTGATTGCTGCATGATCTGAAAATATAACCACCTTTGAATCAATAATGTAAGGTCTGAATTTTTCCAATGCAAAGACAATTGCTAAAAATTCCTTTTCAGTTGTTGCATAATTTGTTTGAGCCTCATCCAGTGTTCTACTAGCATAATAAATAGCATAAGCCTTTTTGTCCTTTCTTTGACCAAGAACAGCCCCAATTGCATAGTTACTAGCATCACACATAATTTCAAAGGGTAGGCTCCAATCAGGTGGTTGCATGATTGGTGCAGTGATAAGAGCTTGCTTCAACCTGCAAAAGGCATCCAAACACTCTTGGTCAAATACAAATGGTGTGTCATTACTTAACAAATTAGACAAAGGTTTGGCTATTTTAGAAAAATCCTTGATAAAGCGTCTGTAGAACCTGGCATGTCCTAGGAAACTTCGAATTCCTTTGACATTGGTAGGAGGAGCCATCTTCTCTATCACTTCAACTTTGGCTTTATCAACCTCTATTCCTCTGTTAGACACCAAATGTCCAAGCACTATCCCTTCCTGAACCATGAAATGACACTTTTCCCAATTTAACACAAGGTCAGTATCTGCACATCGCTGCAAAATTTTAGAAAGGTTAGCCAAGCATATGTCAAATGAAGATCCGTAAACAGAAAAATCATCCATAAAAACCTCCATTATGTCTTCAATGAAATCTGAGAAGATTGCCATCATGCACCTTTGAAAAGTGGCTGGTGCATTACACAACCCAAATGGCATCCTCCTACAAGCAAAGGTTCCATATGGACAAGTAAAAGTAGTTTTCTCTTGATCATTTGGATGGATAGGGATTTGAAAAAAACCTGAATATCCATCTAAATAGCAAAAGTAAGAATGCCTAGCCAGTCTTTCTAACATCTGATCAATGAAGGGAAGTGGAAAATGATCTTTTCTAGTGGCAACATTTAATTTTCTGTAATCTATGCACATTCGCCAACTAGTCACCGTTCTAGTGGGAATTAATTCATTATTTTCATTTTTGACCACTGTCATTCCACCCTTTTTTGGAACAACATGTACTGGGCTCACCCAAGTACTGTCTGAGATAGGGTATATGATCCCTGCATCAAGCAACTTCAAAATTTCCTTTTTGACAACTTCTTTCATATTTGGGTTCAACCTCCTCTAATGTTCAATAGATGGCTTACAATTTTCCTCCAAAATGATTCTATGCATGCAAAAGTGTGGGCTTATTCCCTTAATGTCATCTATGGTGTATCCTAAGACTTTCCTAAATTGTCTCAACACTCTTAACAACTTATCAGCCTTTAAGGTACTCAAGTTTGCATTTACAATTACTGGATAAGTGTTATTAGTGCCAAGAAATTCATACCTGAGCTGGGAAGGAAGTTGCTTAAGTTCTACCTTAGGTGCATCTTCTTCCTTGAATGATGGTTGCTTATATTCTACTTTTTCCTTTTGTGTGAGTTGAAAAACTGGAGCAGAAATGAATGGTGGACTTCCCTCTAAGTGTTGAGCATATGCAACCACATGAGGGTTGTCATAGTCTATGCCTCCTCCATGAACCAAGCAATTTTCAAGTGGATCTTCTGGATATTTCTTTCTGAAGTGTTCTTCAACCAGCTCATCAATAATATCAACTCTCAAGCAAGTATCAGCTTCAGAATGATGCTTCTTCATAGTGTTATTAATATTGAAAACCAATTGCTCTTCACCAACCCTAAGAGTCAATTTTTCTCCTTTCACGTCAATCAAAGCACCAGCTGTAGCCAGGAAAGGCCTTCCCAAGATAATTGGAATATTAAAATCTTCCTCCATGTCCAAGATGACAAAGTCAACAGGTATATAGAACTTTCCAACCTTCAGAGGCACATTCTCCAAAATCCCTTTAGGATACTTGATTGATCTGTGTGGGTTGGCTTAAGATCTCCCATATTGAGCTTTTCATAAACGGAGAGGGGCATAAGGCTAACACTAGCCCCTAGATCAGATAAAGCTTTTGTAGAACATGATTCCCCAATGTGGCATGGAATTGAAAAACTCCCTGGATCCTTGAGCTTTGGAGGAAGTTTCCTTTGGAGGATAACACTACATTCTTCTGTCAAAGCTACAGTTTCATCATCTTCAAGTTTCCTCTTGTTTGAGAGAATTTCTTTCAAGAATTTTGCATAAGAGGGCATTTGTGAAAGAGCATCAACAAATGGCACATTTATGTAAAGTTTCTTCAAAACCTCTAAGAACTTCCCAAATTGCTTATCAAGCTTGGCTTTTTGAAATCTTTGTGGAAAGGGAAGTTGTGGCTTGTAGGGCTCAGGAGGTATATACTTCTCTTCCTTCACTTCAATTTTCTCTTTACATTTTTCTGCACTCTCTTGTTTTTCACTCTTATCAGTTTCTTTTTCATTTTCTCTCTTCTCACTGTTTTCACTCTTCTCATCATTTATAACTTTCCCACTTCTTAAAGTAATAGCTTGACACTGCTCTCTTAGGTTTTCTGGTTGACTTGGTAGTTTTCCAAAAAACTTGGCACTTGAGGAAGATGCTTGTTGTGCAATCTGATTTTCCAGCATTCTGTTATGTGTTTGCATCTGTTCTAGCCTTGCTTTCATCTCTCTCATCTCCTCATCATGTTTATTTTGGTTAGCAAGAATCTATTGCAATAAAGCTTCAGTGGTGGAATTTTGTTCTTGCTGTTTTGGTGGAGGATTCATATTTTTCTGCTGAAAATTAGGCAATGGTTGCCTATTTTTCTGATATGGAACTCCTTGCTGCTGTTGTGGTTGAAAATTCTGATTTGGAACTTGACTTTGCTGATTTCCCCATGAAAAGTTTGGATGATTCCTCCAATTTGGATTGTAAGTTTGAGAATAAGAATTCCCCATTTGCTTGTTTCCATAATTACTAACATATGCTGCTTGTTCTCCATAATCTACTCCACAGCTGGTAGTTCCCTCTGCATAAGCAACTTGTTGTGAACTTCCAGTTGATGATGATGAACTAACCAACATACTCAAGTCTTCCTTCTTCTTAGCCAAAACATTAGTAAGTGCATCAAACTTTGCATTAATCATATTGAATGGATCAAGATCATACATCCCAGCAGCTTGCCTTTTTTGAGTTGGAGCTGGTCCTCTTGGACTACTCCAAAGATGAGTATTCTTTGCAATTTTCTCCAATAGCTCATAAGCTTCATCTTCATGCTTCATAATAAATTCTCCTCCTGTTTGAGCATTAATAATCCCTCTGATTGCAGGAGTGACATTTGTGTAAAAATTCTGATTTATCATCCATTTTGGAATGGCATGATGTGGGCATAGTCTCTCTAATTCCTTCCATCTCATCCATGATTCATAAAGAGTTTCATCCTCTCTTGGTCTGAAAGCTGTCATTTGATTCCTCAGTTCTTGAGTTTTTCCAGGTGGAAAATATTGTGCAAGAAATGCATCAGTGAGTTGCTCCCAATTTGTAATGGAGTTGTGAGGTAAAGAATCAAGCCAATCCAATGCTCTATCTTTCAAAGAGAATGGGAATAACTTCAATCTTGCTGCATCATCAGACACTCCAGGTTGTTTTTGCATGTCACAGATCATAGCAAATTTCTTCAGATATGTGTGTGGATTTTCAGAAGGATGTCCTCCGAATTGAGAATTCTGAATCATTTGAAGAACTCCAAAATCCATCTTGTAACTATTTGCATCAATTCTTGGTCTTACTATGCTCTCTCTCAAGTCATCAAAACGAGGAAAAGCATGATCCATCATACTTCCCCTAGGCACATTAGCATTAACAACTTCTTCACCTTGGGCTGCATTTTCATTGTTTTGATCATTTCCAGCATTAACACCAATTCTCATTCGTTCATCAGCCATGACTTCTTCTAATTCAGTTTCTCTCAAGGCTTCTTTTCTTTTTCTGGTTTCTTTCTTGTTGGCCTTATAAAATTTCTCAATTTCAGGATTAAATAATAAGGATGTGTCACTTGCGCTTCTAGCTCTTCTCATAAAAGATTAAAAGTACCTGAAAAAGAACAAACAAACACAAAATGAAAAGATAACAAAAATAAAACTATAAACAACTAAAATAATCAAGAATTCAATCTTAAACAAACAACTCAAGAACGGCGCCAAAAACTTGATGCGTCCCTACCGCAAGTGCACGGGTCGTACAAGTAGTATAGAAAAGATATCGTTCCCACGAGGAGTTGTGTTAATGATTGAATTTTTGATATAAAAAGTTGAGTAAATTGAAATATTTTTGAAATTAAAGTAATGAATTAATGGGTATTGAGAATGTGAAATCTATGTATGCAAAATTAATAATCTATTCAACAATGTATTAATTAAACTAAAATTGCATCAAATTGAAATAAGCAAGTTCAAATATGGCAATATTCAAAATGGCAAGTAATTAAATTCGATTAGAAATTAACAATGGTAAAAGGCGATTTCGGAGTTCGGATTTCATATTCGAGCTATTTTGGGATTTTAAATTGGTTATCCAATCTTATGAAACTTATGGGTTTTAAGGAGATTAATTCTTAAATCCTTTGAATTCCCTTTCGAGTGAGACAAAGAGTGCCTTAATCAAACTAATCCTACTTTCGTGGAGTTAGAATTAATTAAGACCCATTAAGTTCTTTAATTAATCTGTGAATCCTCTTAATCCTTAGCCTATTTCTAGGTCTAAGTTAATTAAGTCCAATTTCTTGATTATCTATCACAAGGCCTTCTCCTTTCGGTGCTTCAACCATGGATTAAGAACATCACTTAATGGGATCCTACACTAAGCATGTCATTAAGCACACAAGAAATGAATAAAACTCATTAAGACCACAAAATATGGATTACCCAATCAAAATCCACAAAATATCTCAAATATTACAACCCTTACTCCAGAATCAAAGGTAAACTACTCACTATCCATAATGCTTTCAAGATATATTGAGTTTAAATGGAAATAAAGCTTTAATCTAAGCTAAGGAATAAGAAATTAAACACTAGAAATGTAGAAAAATATAAGGGAAGAAAGAAATCTGCAAATCTTGGTTGAAAATGGTGTGGAAGGTGAAAGTGACTCCTCAAATTCTGCCTCCCTTCTCCTTTCCTTTTCTGCTCCTTGTCACTCTTTCTAAAATGGGAAAATGAGACTATTTATAGCATTTTTCTGACATGGAGCCCTAAAATGGTATGTTCTAGGAGGAATTATCTGAGGGAATCTTCTGCCAGCTCATTAATGAACTCTTTATGGGACTGCATAAGTGGATCGCATAAGTTATGCGATCCCTTATGCGATTTTCTGATTCTGGTTCACTTATGCGAAACTGCATGACTTGGTGCATAGGCTATGCACAATTCCGTGAAGGTGCATAAGGGAGGCGAGAATGTGCATAAGCTATGCAGTCTCCTTATGCACATTTCGGCAGGTATTGGAACAGTGATTTTTCTCCTTATGCAGATCTGCATAGCTTATGCGGCAAGTTATGCACAATTTGGTCAATGCATATTTCAGCTTGAAAACTTGTTTTTGACATATTTGGCTGTAGAAGTCACTCCTCAATGGCAAAATTTCTCTTTAGTCCTTCAAAAACACCATTTTTCCTACAAAACAAAGTAAAAGATACAAATTAATCCAAAATCGACAATTATGGAAAACTAACTAATTAACTAATGAAATTAGCTAAAAATAACTAATAATAGAATAAAATAGCTATGAAATTAGACCTAAATAACTATGCAAAATGTATGCATCAGCGGTGGAATGGATCATGAAGAGATAAGGTGTTGTTTGAGCTTTGGATTTTCTAAGAAAATGAAATGTGCTATTGGACAATTCATGGACTATATTATTTTCTTTCTACCCTTACAATTTTTCCCTCATCTATTATTTGATTGGCTTGTAACCTTTTAGATGGAAATAGCTTCAAGGCTAGCACTATGAGACTTGGAGCTGATGTTATCGTCTTCAGTCGCCATGGAAAAATGAGGTTTGAGATTTGTAATGTTTACTATAATTATTTTTATTTTTTTTCTACCTAAATAAACTTGTGAGGGGAAATCATTATTACTAAAGAGGTAACAACGTGGAATCAAATAGCGGCCATTACATAATGTAACGACCATTATTTATAGGTTTTAAAGGAGGCCGTTACCCATCAGGCCGTTATGTATAGGCCTATTTTGATTTGTAAAATAACTGTTGTTACCATTATTAAATAACAATAATGGCCTTTAAATAACGATAACGGCCATTAAATAAAGGTAACGACCATTACCAATGTGGCAAAATTTGTGGGCTAGTGGGAGACAGAAATCACATGATTTTATCAGTCCAGAATAGTCCAAAAATCACTTAATTTCAGTCCAAAATAGCAGAGAATAATTCAGTCCAAACTCACTTTTTTACTTTCAAATAATGCTCCATTCTCTAGTCTCCAACTTCATAACTCATTTTCGCTTATTTGGAAATAAAAGACAGCAGTAAGCAGCCATCTATTAAGTGTTCTAAATTTGTTCTTGCAAACAAAAGGCCTTAACATTCTCTATTCTCTACTCTACTATAAGTTCTACAGCCTTGCAAGTTGCAATGTCTTAAAAATGAGAGTGTTCTTTATTTTTTTTGGTATTTATGTCAATTATTTACTGATTTTTTTTTGCATATTTATTATTGAAAATTGTTGTTAATGTTAGTTTTATTATTAAACTTATAGTTTATGTGTATTTTTTCTAATGTTGATTTATTTTTCCAAAAAACAAGTATATAATTGTTATTTGTTGCTTCTTGAAACATTTTTAGAATTAATTTTATTAAAATAATTATTAATTACAAAATAACATCAAATGCAATTTTAATTTTTTAGAAATTTCCTATTTGCTAAAATGAAGTATAAGTGTAGATGTTGAAAAAGTTTACATTACTTTCATAAATTTAATTGTAAGTTAAAACTTTAAAGTTTAAATTTAAATTAAATACTTGTTTAAATTTAGTTTTAGTTACTTATTTGATTTTTCCAAAATTATTTTTGATGTTAGATTTGTTATTAAATTTATAGTTTGAAGCATTAGTTTGCTCGATCTATAGGTTTATGTGTATTTGTTTTAATGTTGATATATTTTTTTAAAAAATATGTTTAGAATTGTTGTTTGTTACTTCTTGAAAAAAATTTTAGAATTAATTTTATTAAAATAATTGTTAATTACAAAATAACATCATATAAAATTTTAATTTTCTTGATATTTACTATTTGCGAAAACTTAGTATAAGTGTAGATATTGTAAAAGTTTACATTACTTTTCATAAATTTAATTGTAAGTTTAAACTTTAAGGTTTACATTTAAATTGAATACTTGTTTAAATTTAGTTGTTGATATAATTTTCTCAACAGTTAAAATGTCTCGAGGAAGTAGCGGTACTGGCAAACCAAGCGATAACATTGGATGGAGGTTTGTTACTCCGATAGGAAAAAAAGGAGAAATGATTTGCAATTTTTGTGATAAAAAAATAACGGGAGGAATAACTAGATTGAAGTTACACTTGGCTAATATACCTGGCCAAGTTGCTGGTTGTAAGGAAGTGTCATCAGAAGTAAGGAAAGACATGCATGCTATGTTGAAGGATTTTGAAATTGCTAAAAGGGATAAAGAAAAGAGAGAGAGAATTAGAAGAAGAAATAATGAATATGAACCAGGTGAATGATGATGATGATGACGAGGAGCATATAGAATTAGAAATGGCAAGACGAGAAAGTATGAGACAATTTGATGAAGACGAATTTCGAAGGAGAGCTGGTGGCCGTTATGAAGGTAGTAGTAGTAGTTGTCAACCGCAAGGATTAGGTCGATCAGCCATTATTCGTGAAAGGGGTAGAGAAGCCACAAGACATACATCAACACCAGTTGAATGATTGGCTGCTACTGAAATTGAGTTAGAGAAGAGTAGAGATCAATCAAAGCAGCCAAAATTAAATACTAAATGGTTAAAGATACAAAAGGAAAATTTGCTTAAAGCTTTTGGAAATTTTATAGTCCATAACATATTGCCTTTCAATATTGTGGAGTCACCTTGGACTCGACCACTTTTGAGGATAGCTGCTGAAGTTAGGTCAAATATATCACCCCTAAGTGCCTATGAGATTTCCGAGGTATTTTGGAAAAATGAATACAAAAAATGAAAAAATTTATTGCTTCATTTGAGAGGAAATGGAAAGAAAGTGAAGTTACCATCATGTGTGATGGTTGGAGCAGACCAACTCGAATGAGCATAATTAATTTTCTTGTGTATTCAAATCATGGCACAGTGTTCCATAAGTCTATTGATGCATCAAATGTGGAATGTAAAGATGTAGAGTATTATTTTAAAATTATGAAAGAAGTAGTTGAAAAAATCAGCCCAGAAAAAGGTTATTCAAGTGGTGACAGATAATGAGGCTGCCATCAAAGCTGGTGGAAAGAAATTAATGGAAAATTTTCCTAACTTGTATTGGACAGCTTGTGCAGCTCATTGCATTGACCTAATTTTAGAAGATTTTGGGAAGAGAAAAAGCATCAAGAAAGTTATTGAACAAGCCAAAGTTGTCACTCAATTTATTTACAATCATAATTGGGTTGTAAATTATGTGAAGAAATTTACAAACAATAGAGATATTATTCACCCTGGCATTACACAATTTGCTACAAATTTCATTGCTTTGGAGTCTATTAACCGATGTAGGATAGGGTTGAGCAATATGTTTGAATCAGAGCAATGGATAGCAAGCAGGTTTGGTCAGGCTACTAGTGGACCTCCTTATGAAGCAAGGAAAATTGTTCTTGGCTTAGGTAATGTGGGAAGAAATTTTTGGGAGAAAGCCCAAGAAATAAGAAAAATTCAAGAGCCTTTACTTAAAGTTCTGAAATTATTGAATGGTGATAAAAAGCCAACTATGGGTTTTGTATTTGAGGCAATTGAAAGAGCAAAGTTAGAAATCAAAGCTAATGCCAGAAGCTATATAGAGTATTGGAAAATCATTGATCATCGTTGGAATATTCAACCACATCATGATTTACATGCAGCTAGTAAGTTGATGCCTTAATTAGGTATATTCACTACATAAAAAAAATTTAAATCATTTTAATAGCTAATATGTATATTTGATTCTAGAAGGTACTTTCTTAATCCTCAATACCAATATGGGTCCATACGATATTGGAAATGTTGAGGAAATCATGTTGGGACTGAAGAAGGCTATTCAAAGGTTAGAGAGCGATTTAGTGAATCAAGCTCGTGCATTGAACCAAGTAAGTGTATAACTAAGCGAATTTAGTTCTCAAAATTAGTTAGAATTAGAAATGGAGTATAATCCATTTGATTTTATCATGCTTATTAATGTTATTTTGGGTGTATCTACTATCTACTATACTAGGCACTAATGTTTTGAGATAAATTGGGGAGCTTTGGTACGGTTTTGAAGCAAAGAGCCGTTATGATCAGTGATCCAGGTAAAACTAATAACATCTATAATTTTTAAACAATGTTATATTAATTTTGACTTTGAGGCTTTGAGCCAATATTAAAGTAATTATTGTATTTATTGAACTATGTCTATAATGTAGTTGAGTGGTGGATTACTTATGGTGAAAGTGCTCTTGAACTTAGAAAAATTGCAATTAAGGTATTGAGTCAAACAACTTCAGCATCAAATTGTGAGAGAAATTGGAGCACTTTTTCCCTTATACATACAAAGTCAAGAAACATACTAAGGTATAAAAAGTTATATGCACTTATTTTTGTTCACTATAATATGAGACTAAAAGTGAGGAATGCAACGAGGAAAAGCCAGCAGGAGTTGGAAAGAAATTACAATCCAATTAACTTGGATTACATTTTTGAAGAAGATTACCCATTAAATCCATGGTTAGAGGAAAGGGAATCTCCTGTGTTTGATGGTCAACAAAATCTTTGGTCGGATGAGGAAGATATTGCTCTAACTCAAGTAGAAGGAAGTGGTGCTACTTGTGGCAGTGTTAGACCAGAACATTGTTTTGCATTGTCAAGTTCAAGTAATGATGATGATGGTGATGACGATAGTGGTGGTGGTAAAGTTGGAGGAGGATGAATGGATAGACTTAGTGTAGGTGCTACTTCACAATCGCAAGATAGTGGTGGCGAAGGTGGTGGCGAAGGTGGTGGAGTGTCTGGTAGCGAAGCTCCATTTCCATAATGGCCACAGACATATCGACATCGTAGATCACGGGGTTCTGGTGGTGCTGAATTATCATCATCAAAGGGCAAAGGTGTTCAACACGGAAAGTGTTCTTTTGATTCTGAATCTAGCTATGGGTATGGTCATGGTGGAAATATAATACATGGAGGCTCATCATCTACATCTACTAGTGATTATGGATATGGACATGAACAAGAACACTCAAATCCATATCCATATAATTATCCCCCTCCTATGTATTCAGAGCAATCATACTTTCCACAACCCGCTAATCCAGTTGATTCCTTATTTAGTTTCAATCCATCACAGTATTATCAATTGAGTCAATATCAACAAAGTGAGGATCACAGCTCTCAAAGTTAGAACCAAAGTCAAGACTATCAAGAACCTCCTAGACATTCATTTTGGTGGTAATAAGGTTAGTTATTTGTCATTTATATAATTATTTCAGGTCTAAATTAGTTAATGTTAATGATGTCCAAATATGATAGATGATAACGTCTTTATTTGATATATAAATGCTTAGTATATAGTTTTATATCTTAATTTTATTTATTGCTATCAATATCTACTCATTTTATGAACTTTGCAAATTCTTCAAAAAAAATTTACGTAGTGTCAGGGCGTTACTGTTACGTTATGGCCGTTACAGGCCCGTTGCGGTCGCGACCGCAATTGCGACTGCGACCGCGATTTAAAACCATGGGTAACAAGCATATTTCTGCATGTAGATTGATACACACAATTGAAATTTATTGTATGAGACAGAAAAGGATATGGAAGCCAAAAGTAAGAAAAGGGGAATAAGTGAACAAATTTGGATATTGATGGCTTAAACTAATATTTGGGCGTTGGGGATTGTCTGGTGATTTTACCTTGGTGATTGGTCATTTTATCGAAACTAATATTTTCTGCACAGTGTTCCATAAGTCTATTGATGCATCAAATGTGGAATGTAAAGATGTAGAGTATTATTTTAAAATTATGAAAGAAGTAGTTGAAAAAATCAGCCCAGAAAAAGGTTATTCAAGTGGTGACAGATAATGAGGCTGCCATCAAAGCTGGTGGAAAGAAATTAATGGAAAATTTTCCTAACTTGTATTGGACAGCTTGTGCAGCTCATTGCATTGACCTAATTTTAGAAGATTTTGGGAAGAGAAAAAGCATCAAGAAAGTTATTGAACAAGCCAAAGTTGTCACTCAATTTATTTACAATCATAATTGGGTTGTAAATTATGTGAAGAAATTTACAAACAATAGAGATATTATTCACCCTGGCATTACACAATTTGCTACAAATTTCATTGCTTTGGAGTCTATTATCCGATGTAGGATAGGGTTGAGCAATATGTTTGAATCAGAGCAATGGATAGCAAGCAGGTTTGGTCAGGCTACTAGTGGACCTCCTTATGAAGCAAGGAAAATTGTTCTTGGCTTAGGTAATGTGGGAAGAAATTTTTGGGAGAAAGCCCAAGAAATAAGAAAAATTCAAGAGCCTTTACTTAAAGTTCTGAAATTATTGAATGGTGATAAAAAGCCAACTATGGGTTTTGTATTTGAGGCAATTGAAAGAGCAAAGTTAGAAATCAAAGCTAATGCCAGAAGCTATATAGAGTATTGGAAAATCATTGATCATCGTTGGAATATTCAACCACATCATGATTTACATGCAGCTAGTAAGTTGATGCCTTAATTAGGTATATTCACTACATAAAAAAAATTTAAATCATTTTAATAGCTAATATGTATATTTGATTCTAGAAGGTACTTTCTTAATCCTCAATACCAATATGGGTCCATACGATATTGGAAATGTTGAGGAAATCATGTTGGGACTGAAGAAGGCTATTCAAAGGTTAGAGAGCGATTTAGTGAATCAAGCTCGTGCATTGAACCAAGTAAGTGTATAACTAAGCGAATTTAGTTCTCAAAATTAGTTAGAATTAGAAATGGAGTATAATCCATTTGATTTTATCATGCTTATTAATGTTATTTTGGGTGTATCTACTATCTACTATACTAGGCACTAATGTTTTGAGATAAATTGGGGAGCTTTGGTACGGTTTTGAAGCAAAGAGCCGTTATGATCAGTGATCCAGGTAAAACTAATAACATCTATAATTTTTAAACAATGTTATATTAATTTTGACTTTGAGGCTTTGAGCCAATATTAAAGTAATTATTGTATTTATTGAACTATGTCTATAATGTAGTTGAGTGGTGGATTACTTATGGTGAAAGTGCTCTTGAACTTAGAAAAATTGCAATTAAGGTATTGAGTCAAACAACTTCAGCATCAAATTGTGAGAGAAATTGGAGCACTTTTTCCCTTATACATACAAAGTCAAGAAACATACTAAGGTATAAAAAGTTATATGCACTTATTTTTGTTCACTATAATATGAGACTAAAAGTGAGGAATGCAACGAGGAAAAGCCAGCAGGAGTTGGAAAGAAATTACAATCCAATTAACTTGGATTACATTTTTGAAGAAGATTACCCATTAAATCCATGGTTAGAGGAAAGGGAATCTCCTGTGTTTGATGGTCAACAAAATCTTTGGTCGGATGAGGAAGATATTGCTCTAACTCAAGTAGAAGGAAGTGGTGCTACTTGTGGCAGTGTTAGACCAGAACATTGTTTTGCATTGTCAAGTTCAAGTAATGATGATGATGGTGATGACGATAGTGGTGGTGGTAAAGTTGGAGGAGGATGAATGGATAGACTTAGTGTAGGTGCTACTTCACAATCGCAAGATAGTGGTGGCGAAGGTGGTGGCGAAGGTGGTGGAGTGTCTGGTAGCGAAGCTCCATTTCCATAATGGCCACGACATATCGACATCGTAGATCACGGGGTTCTGGTGGTGCTGAATTATCATCATCAAAGGGCAAAGGTGTTCAACACGGAAAGTGTTCTTTTGATTCTGAATCTAGCTATGGGTATGGTCATGGTGGAAATATAATACATGGAGGCTCATCATCTACATCTACTAGTGATTATGGATATGGACATGAACAAGAACACTCAAATCCATATCCATATAATTATCCCCCTCCTATGTATTCAGAGCAATCATACTTTCCACAACCCGCTAATCCATTGATTCCTTATTTAGTTTCAATCCATCACAGTATTATCAATTGAGTCAATATCAACAAAGTGAGGATCACAGCTCTCAAAGTTAGAACCAAAGTCAAGACTATCAAGAACCTCCTAGACATTCATTTTGGTGGTAATAAGGTTAGTTATTTGTCATTTATATAATTATTTTAGGTCTAAATTAGTTAATGTTAATGATGTCCAAATATGATAGATGATAACGTCTTTATTTGATATATAAATGCTTAGTATATAGTTTTATATCTTAATTTTATTTATTGCTATCAATATCTACTCATTTTATGAACTTTGCAAATTCTTCAAAAAAAATTTACGTGTCGTATGCTATTACGTTATGGCCGTTCTGGGCTATGTCGCGACCGCAATTGCGACTGCGACCGCGATTTAAAACCATGGGTAACAAGCATATTTCTGCATGTAGATTGATACACACAATTGAAATTTATTGTATGAGACAGAAAAGGATATGGAAGCCAAAAGTAAGAAAAGGGGAATAAGTGAACAAATTTGGATATTGATGGCTTAAACTAATATTTGGGCGTTGGGGATTGTCTGGTGATTTTACCTTGGTGATTGGTCATTTTATCGAAACTAATATTTTCAGGCTTGGCTTCTAAAGAGTGGGCCTCAAGAGTGAATGACATTTTTTATAGTTGCTTGTTAATATTATGTTGCTAAGTTCTCTTTCCCTTATGTTTCTGGCTTTCTGCACTTATTTTGTTTAAAGATACTTGGTTCCAGATCGCAAAATAATGGAGAACATATGAGATTGTGGAATCTGAACTGTTTCAAATTGAAAGGAAAATGCTCATATTCTGTATTTAGATGGTGCAGCATTGGCTTGTGTTTTGTTGGTTGTTTATGATTCTAGTATATGCCTTTGATCAGGCCATCAACTCAAAGTGCTGGACTCCTATCTTATACATTTTGAGAAGCGTGGGCCATGAAAAGATCATCATCCAATGGTGGGTATGATCTTTTAACATTCTGTTATAATCTATAAATAATTGTTTTCATTGGTTCACTCTTGATTGCTAGTTGCAAATATAGATGGGATTAATTGAATTAATGACAGGTAAAGACTTGATGGAAAAACTTCATGGTAATCTAGCATATGGCAGACTTGAACATAGGCAAAAATACTCATCGCAATGTCTTCCTTCAAGATTAAAGATCGTGTATAATTGCAACTCACTATGGATACACAAACACACAGTCTCACGCCTACATTCATACCAGTATGCATGCAAATATGCATATGAACACCTGTACACATAGAAAAAGAAAGTGAGAACAAACTTTGCTTAGGTTATCATGTAGGGAGATTTTTTTTTTTTTAATCCATTGATTGCTTTTTGAGAAATAAGGAGCAGGACTGGTAACAGTAAAGTTCTCCACTTTAAACTCTTGATTTCTGTTTTTATTCTGGTTGGATAAAGATTGAGAAAGTAACGTCCTTCTTTAGGCTGGCATCAAATTGTGGAGATTGCACCGTTTTTGGTTCATTTCGGCAAGTACTTCAACTCTGATTATAATCATGAATATTCAGCTGTATATACCTAGTATGTTGAATCTGGTCCTAATCAAAAGTAATCTGTTGCATATGCCTTTGCTCATATTCTTAATTATTCAAGTCCTTTTTAAATTTCTTTTCCATGCTGTGATGTTTGAATTGCTGGTATTTATTGGTTAGCTGATTATCTCCTACCTCCAAACTTACTGTCAGTTTATTGTTATTATTATTATTATTATCATTACAGGTTTATTATGAATTTAATTCGTGAACTAAATCATTTGGACCCATTCTTCATCATGGCATGGAGCACTTTTCTTCAAATCTGACCATGCTATTGCAATGGTCTCCTTATTCAACAGAAGAGGAGTTGCTGAAGCAAGTGAGTCTGTAGAATCTTTTGCAGAGCATGCTTGCAACTATTATATTTTAAAAATAAAAATTATTGTTCTTTTGCTTGATAATAGAAGGTTTTGCACTTATATTTCTCATTCTTGATGCCTTTATTATCTAGTGCATTCCTATGTATGTTCCAGGCAAGTAACATTGTGGTTTAGTGCTTTGACACTTCAAGGGACAAATTAATCTTTTTTTATCAAATACATTGAGTTTTACTTTTCTCATCTGTCTTTGCAACAAGGCAGAAGCTGATGTTGCAGATGGACAATATGAAAAAATAATTACTATTTGCACCTTAGCATGGCCATGTGGAGTTGTGGACACAAGCTAATGCACCAAATTGAGTCACTTAAGTACATTTCGCACTTGCTTATCCAAGATACAAAAGTTCAAAAAGTTTAAGAAATGGAAAAAGTTGTGCCCAATACTTACTTGAGTTGAATCATTTAAGTCTTGAAAATAATACCACATAAAACATAAAATTGTGTTTTCCTTTGGTCAACTTTCTAGAAACCAAATAGTGCAACATGCATGAAGTATCTCTCATACCTTGAAGCCATTTATTCCCTTATGATTCTATGAGTTGCAATGCATTTATCCAGTGACATTATTCAGCATAGAGCCCAACACTATTCACAAACTCTGATCATGATGTTTTACCTCTGGAGGTGTAATCAAGCTTACTCGAGTCGACAAAATGTACTGGTTAAATTTTACTTGTTTAGAAAACTCAAAACTTGACTTGAGCTTGATTGACTTATACTTTTAATGCTTGAGCTCGACTCGAATGCATAAAATACTCAAGCTGAAATTTACCTGATCAACATTAAAAAAATTAGATAAATTTATTTACTAATCTTGAGTTAAAGCTTTAATAAAATTGAGTGAGCTCAAGCTCAAATCCACAAACTATTTTTAAATTTTATATATAATAAAAAAATTTATCGAAAATATATAAAAACTTAAATACTTGATTAGACTTGCAGGCCACTCTAGTCGAGTATTTTTTTCACTCAATAAATGAGCTCAAATTGATTTTAATTGATTCAAATTAGAATATTTTGTGACTTTATTTCAAGTAGCTCACAATAGTTTGATTCATTTACACCCAATTGTTCCACTTCATTCCTATTTTGAGCCACAAATGGGTCACAGATGTCACAACCCAGAACTTTTCCCTAAGCCAGTGTCAAAATTGCAAATAATCCTTACAATTCTTGTAATTCATGACCAAGCAAAGTTGGAGAAAGCTCGAAGAGCTCACGGAAGCAATAGAAGCCTTAGATTTTTCTGTTTTAAAGGGTACGTGGTGAGGTAGGGGTTTTCTTTTTTGGTTTATTTAGTTGCAGTGGTTGTTCATTCTTCTTTTAAAATTCTTTTAACTTTAAAGAGGCATAAAAAAAAAAAAAAAAAGATTTCACTTTTTTTTATCTGCTGTGGTGTTCACATGTCCAAATTGAGACAAAACAATAATTTTTTAGTTGGTATAAGTTATGGCTGTAGTCAAGAACAAATTAATGGATCTAAGCTCAAGATTCTTAATTGACAAAAAAATTCATTTGTCCTCAAGTGTCAAATTGTTAAACTCAACTTAACTAAACCTTTATCCTAAAAATTTATTGGGGTCAGTTATATGGATTTTCTTTCTCCACTCTAAACGATTTTAGATTAAATTTTCAAAAATATGTAATACTTCTAGATTATGTTGTATTACTCTCCTCCAAGTCAGTTTAGGTCTACCCCTTCTTTTCTTTCTATCCTCTAATTTAATGTGCTCTACTTGTCCAACTGGAGTCTCTATATGTCTACATTTCATATGACCAAACTACCTCAATCTCCCTTCTTTCAACTTATCCTCAGTTGGCACCACTCATATCTTTTTTCTAATACTCTCATTGCGGACTTTATATAGTCTAGTATGGCCACTCATCCACCTTAACATTCTCATCTCCGTAACTCTCATCTTAGACACATATGGCTCCTTTATGCCCAACACTCACTACCATATAACATGGCCAATCGTATGGTTGTACGGTAAATTTTTTTTTTCAACTTATTGGGAATCTTGCGATTACATAAAACTCCCGTGGCACGTCTCTACTTCAACTCTCCGACTTTAATCCTATGACTAACATCCTCCTCACATCTCCCATCTACTTGAAGGATTGAGCCAAGATATTTAAAGTGATTACTTTGGGGCAATACCACTCCATCCAAACTAACTCATTCCCTATTACCAGTTCGGCCTTCACAGAACTTGCAATGCATGTATTCTGTCTTCATTCTACTTAACTTAAAGCCCTTTGACTCTATAGTATTTCTCCAAAGCTCTAGCTTTCTATTGACTCCTTCTCGCGTCTCATCTATTAGAACTATATCATCCGTAAATATCATGCACTAAGGGATACTATATGTTTTGTCAATTCATCTAGAACTAATATAAAAAGGTAAGAGCTCACTGCTGAACCTTGGTGTAATCCAACTGAGATAGGAAAATCTCTTGTGTCCCCTCCCACTATGCACAATAATAGTTGTTCCTTTATACATATCTTTCAATACTTGTATGTAACTAATAGATACCCTCTTTTGTTCTAATACTGTCCATAAGACATCTCTTGGAATGCTATCATAAGCTTTCTCCAAATCGATAAAAATCATATGTAGATCTTTCTTCACATCTTTATATTTTTCCATCAAGCTTCTAATGAGAAAAATGCTTCCATAGTTGAATGACTAGGCATGAAGCCAAATTGATTGGGGGAGATAGAAGTGTCATGACGTAGTCGATGTTTCACAATTCTCTCCCACAATTTCATAGTATGGCTCATGAGTTTAATTCCTCTATAGTTTGAGCAACTTTGTATATCTCCTTTCTTTTTAAAAATAGGTACTAAAATACTCATCTTCCATTCATCAGGTATTTTCTTTGAGTTTAGAATCTTATTAAACAATTTAGTTAATCATGCCACTCCCACATCTCTCAAATACTTCCACATTTCAATTGGTATTCTATCGGATCCACAGGCTTTACCCATTTTCATTCTCTTAAGTTTTTCCTTTACTTCTGAAGATCTAATTCTTCTAATATAATTCACATTTTTTTCTATTGCTTTGTAGTCTACTATTCACGCTATTACCACTTGGACTATTATTAAAAAGGTCATCAAAATAATTTCTTCCTCTTTTTTTAATGTCCTCATCTTTTACCAACACTTTTGCTTCTTTATCTTTATGCACTTAACTTGATTGAGATTTTAACATTCCTTTTCTCTCTTCCTTGCTAATCTATAAATATCTTTCTCCCGTTCTTTAGTTCCAAGTTTCTCATATAACTTTTCAAAGGCCTGCGCTCTTACCTGACTAACTGCCTTTTTTGCCTCTTTCTTTGCTATCTTGTACTATTCATTATTATTACACTTAGGTAATTTCTTATACCATTCCCTCTTTCTCTTCATTGCCTTTTGTACTTCCTCACTCTACCACCATTTCTCTTTTGAGGGTGGCCCATGTCCTCTAGACTCTCCAAGTACTTTTCTAGCTACTTCTCTAATTTTGATGCCATCTGTATTCACATACCATTGGCCTCCACATCCAGCTTCCATGCTTCGGACTCGAGAAGCTCATTTTTGAATTTCACTTACTTTACTCCTTTGAACTCCTACTACTTTGTTCGAGCTACAATATTTCTTCTAGCCTTACTTGAATTGTTCCTAAACTTAACGTCTAAGACCACTAACCAATGTTAACTTGTTAAAGCCTCTCTCAGAATAACCTTGCAATCCTTGCATAGAGCTCTATTTGTCTTCCTGGTTAAGAGGAAGTCAATTTGGCTTTTATGTTGTCCACTTTTGAAAGTCACTAAGTGCGACTCCCTTTTTATAAATTAGATATTTTCTAGTATTAGGTCGTACACCATGGCAAAATCCAGGATGCTTTTCCCCTCCTCATTTCGGCTACCAAAACCAAAACCTCCATGAATATTCTCATAACCTTGCCTATCATTTCCTACATGTTCATTCAAATCTCCACCGATGAGAACATTCTCTTCATTCGGTATGCTTTGCATTAGATCATCCATATCTTCCCAAAATCTTTATTTACTCTCACTATCTAGTCCTATTTATGGGACATAAGTACTAGCTACATTTATTGTTTCTCCTTCTAGTACTAGCTTTACTAGTATAATTCTATCTCCTACTCTTTTTACATCTATTACGGCATCTTTCAATGTCCTGTCTATGATCATGCCCACTCTGTTCTTGCTTCTCTCCTTTATAGTAAACCACAGTTTGTATTCTGAATTATTCACTTCCTTGCTTTTCTCTCCTACCTATTTAGTCTCTTGAATGCAAGCAATATTCACCCTTCTCCTTTCCAAGGTATCCACAAGCTCCATTAATTTCCCTGTAAGTGATCCAACATTCCAAGTACCAATCCTAATTCTCCTTCTATCATGTTTCTTCCTAATTGATCTCCTTCTATGATATCTTCTATTATTCTCTATGCCTATCTTGTGTTCTATTTCACTATTTATTCTATCATCTGTTCTATGGACTAACTTCTTTACCCACACCCGTCCATGATATGGGAACCCTTGCTCATTTAACACCACACTTGGGCACCGACATGGCACGCCGCTTTCGTTGAACGCCTTACACCCTTGCATATTTCTCATTACACTTGGACTCCGATGTAGCACGTCGTAAGTAGAGGATGCCCCAACGTTTATATCGTAAGAATCCATATCATGGGGTGTGATAAAATTTTTATGCTGGTTGTCACCTACCGCAACCCTCCTTCTTTATCCGGGCTTGGGACTGGCTAAGCATAAACTACTTAGGCGAAGTTGTCAAATTGCTAAACTACAAGGCATTTTTTACGTTTTTAAAGTATCGCAACAAGGCCATTTTGAAATTTAATGAGAATTAAAATTTTTACTTCACATTTGAAACAACTTTGAGAAATCAATTTGTAGGAAATATTCAATTTCGTTATAATTATCATAATAGATGCAAAAATGCAAAGGAACCCGACATAATATTAAAACCCTATAATAATACTCTTAATTATGTATTACTGTGCTCCTTCCTATGAGCATTGGGTTTTTTAGATTGAAAGGTCTTTAGGCATGGTAATGGAGTAAAAGGTAGAAGTGGGGCTATGGTGTAAGGATACATGGGGTTTGTCCATACTTCAAGCCCAATGTAGTTTTGCATGAAGTGACATATTAAAGCCATATAAGCTTATCTTAAGACCATCTTCTCTAAGTTTGAACTTTTAGGTTCAATATTTTTGGCAATATGAACAACAGCTCCCTTGTACGTACAACCTATGGTCTAAGGGGCGTGTTGCTGTCTTAGCGATATGAAACCGATTCTTGAGTCCGCTTATCTAAGTTTGAGAATTTAAGTTTGGGTGGTTCTTTGGTAATATGAAACAGCTGTTCCCTTATGCATATGACGTATGGAGTGCAAGTCTTTTATGGAGATTGCTTAATACTAGAAAAGGTGATGAACGAATACGAGATTGCATTGGAGTTGTGATGTTAGTGTGGTGGTGTAATTGTATGCTGGTAGTATTAATGGTGCTGCTGTTGTGGATTTTATGTGTTAAACGGTTTTATCTATTGTGTGTTAACTATTTCCTCACATGTGGGACTTGCAAAGTAAATGTCCATTTGTTGAATCTGAATCTAGGACACTTGCTGGTATGTTTAATGTTTTAAAATAATGTTTTATTTGCCAAGGGTATTTGAAAAAGAAATATGTTGCCCCCTTCACATGCAAAATTCTCTGAAACCTAATTTCCTCCTGTTAAAGTGTAATTCTTAAACTTGAGGAGCCCCTTTTTTTAGTTCTGAATCATTTGTCCAACTTCAAGGACGTGTTCACCACTGTAGGGAAGGGTAGTAATAAACAAGCACCATTACTGCACAAAGTATTTGAGTTATGGATGGCCTCATTATTGCAGTTAACAAATTTTTTTTTTTTTTGGTCTTAGGACTTGATATTCAGTGCATGTAGTTCTTGTTGCAGTGACATCCTCATACTGTCTATGACATTCTCTTTCTTCATGCACCACCCCACTTTACTTTTTTCATCTTACTAACCCAACACTCAGTTTGACGATATAGGGGATCATGGAACAAAAATTGTTTTATACAATCTTTGGCTCAATGATGATGGGGATATGGAATTAGATTTTGATTCTAATATTGAGAATTACTTTATCCCTTTGCTATCATTTTCTGTGGAGTCATCTTTGGAACTAGATATGTTGATTAATTGCAATATGGATGCAGGATATTCGTATTAGTGGGGACCCAAAATTATTTCAGGTTGGTGACCTTCCGAAACCAATATTCCAACAGCATATAGCAAATGTATACCATTATTCCCTTCGTGTAAATACATGGTTTATATTTTACACTTAATCTACTCATATATGTACATTTTCATGATTATGTTTTTTCTAATGGTTCACAGGTGTATTTGTCCATCTTGTATCTGCGGCTACCACAGTCCTTTAACATAAAATTGCGAGACGAGTTGTGGAGCAACATAATTTAGCCGATGATCTTAAATTTCCCGAATTCATCCTGTATAAGCCACAAACTGGTGTAAAAAATGAGGTCTATGTTGCCAGCTATTGTTATTGGCATGATGTGAATCTTCAGTTTTGACAACTTCATTATTTGCCTAGCTTTCTTTTGTTTTTGTAATGTCATTATATGGTTGACATGGAGTCCATAAATAGAAAACTAGGAAAGGGCATTGTTTTCATCAAGGTTCCTGAGATAGTGACAGTGCATTATATCCATTTGGAAAGGTCATACATGTAATCTTCTGAAGTGTTTTGCATTTGTTTAAATGAAACAGGATTGAGTGCACAACACGGAAATGTTTGGAGCTGGATTGAACTTTTATTCTTTCTAATCATTTGCAATTTTTTACAACATAACTTGAAAACCATTTCCTGAAGTAATTGTGTATATACGAGGCCAATAACATAACATAATTGTGTGTACTATATGGATCTTAAAATAATCATATTCGATAATGATTACTTACAAAATGTGTAAAACTTTGCACTAAGTTGTGCATCTGTATTTATTGTCAGCCTTTAGTGGCTGTCCGTGCCTGATGGTTTTGTCACTTAGACTGTCGTTATTACTACGATAGGATTTCTTAAGGAAGCTCCAGATGTAAATATCCATGGCTTCAACATCTACCATTTAAACCGACTTAGTAAGTCCCTTTATCTATTATGTAGGTTACAGTTAAACTCCTTTAATTAAGTCTATGAAACCCTTGTATATTTTGCTTCTATTAGTTATCTTGAAAAGTAAGAACAATCTTGCAAATGCATGCTGGATAATTTATGTTGATTTCTGGTAGATGGTGTGTGGATAGAATCTACTCTTATTTTGTTAATCATAAGGAATATGTGACTTGTTCCTTTCCCTTGGCAACCTCAGTGTCAATATACCTTGATGAATTTAGTACATGATTCTGAACTTGTGATATCATGGTAGGACATTGATGTAATCACTGTGTGAAGTAACTCTAAGGGCTTTCTATTCCCCCTTTGTGTTGTCAAGGATGAAGAAATTTGAAGTTTTGGCGTCTTTATGGCTAAATGCTTCTTTTTCACATGCTCTGGAATTTCATTTTTTGTTTTTTGGCAGCCTTTTTGGCGTGTGCTTAAGAATACAACAAACAGCGTTGGTGGGGGAATTGTTGGTGAGAATTGTTGACTAGAGCTATTCTGTGAATTTGATATAAATTGTGTTTATGGTTTAGCTTTTACATAATAATATTCTCAGGTGTCCTGGAAGCAAATTACATTGAACCTACTCACAATAAGCAAGATTTTGAGAATTTAAAGCAAATGACTATTGAATACTGGTAGCTATGTTGCAACCTCCTTTTTGCTGTTGATTAAAATTTTCGTTTTACACTGAAAGTGCAGGATTAGTTTAATTATGAAAAATGTTGTACTGATCAAATTGAATTCCTCAGGAAGTTATAGTAAATACAAATTATTGCTATTTCTTTTTTTTTTTTTTTTTATATAATTAGATTCAACTAGGACTTTAACTTGAGACCTCACAGTCCTGCAGACCACTCTTATATAAATAAACTAAAGCTCATTGGTAATTATTGCTAATTCTACAATTACAAGCAAACAATTAGCGCATGGTATATACGGTAGACAACTTCCAATTGAAGGCAATTCCTAGGCTAGTGTACTCCATAGATTCTTTTCAAATAATCAAGAGTTTTGGAAAAGTATCTATTTCATCAGGAAATTACATTTCCTTGATTATAATTGGATCTAAGGTGGGCCCAAGGTCAGCCAATGTGGAGGATGATGACGGGGCTATAACTAGGCTTAGCAGACTTCATAAAGAACACTCCTTCCCTCCTTGAGTATGATATGCGGTCAGGACATAATGGGGTTTTGATGCAATCAAGGAAATTAGATTTAGGACTTATTTTTGTCTAATTTTTTTATTGTAAAATTAGGATCTTTCATTCAGATTTTATATTATAATTTGGAAGTCTAGATTTCTATTATTTAGTTAATTTAATTAGGAAGTAGTATTTTAATTGTTTAGTAATGTTATTGTTTAGAATTTCCTAGTTAGTGTTGGTTTTATATTCCTAATTTAATTGATTTTAGTATTTTTCTTATTACGACCCAACCTATGGGCTGGACCGGCACTAGGACTTGGGCCAGCCTAAAGCCTCCGAGGCCCGTAGTAAGCCTAACTATTCCTTAACCCAACTCTAAGGCCCATTTGAGCCCAATTTCAGGAATTCAACCGGACAGAGTCCGGCCATAAAATGGACCATTCAACGGGGAGTTTTTGACTCGCCGAATCTGTAAACATAATATTTAATAAATTGGGGAGCTCAGCTCACCTTCCACATAATCAAAATGTCATAACTCAAATAAGAGCTCAGCTCCCTCATTCAATCCCATCATGCATATAGTTAATAATTTTACCAACATAACTTTTATAATACAGGCCCAAAATAAAAATAAGTGCTTCTAACACATGCGGAGTCTAAAATTTAACTCAATTGTACAAAATACATTAAATACTATTAATGGACCTGCGAAGAAGAAGAGCAAGTTAGCCACAACGAATAATCCTCCTGTAGCCTGAATAAATAGATGAACAGGAGTAAGCGTTCGACTCAGAGAGTAAAATACCAATTTTAATCATAATCTCTATAACTATCTAAAGCTAATGCACCCTGTAGAGTAAAATGCAACATCGTCATAATTTTCATATCATAACAGCAAAAAGGCAATTTGGAGCACTCACACGCCCAACACTGTCAAGCAATACATATATGGGAGCTAATCCCCTATACAGCCCTCTTAATCCAACCTCTGCCAGCGAGTGTCTCTCAAGTCGGACTTTCGCTTAATAAACCAAATGCGAGGTCTCAGCGAGTGTCTCTCAAGCCGCGTCTACCCCAAAGGACTGGGTCCCAGCGAGTGCCTCTCAAGCTGTGTCTACATGTCCTGTCCATATCCAATACCATACCACATACACGCCACGGCCACACACTGCTCCAAATTACCACAAACAACATCCATGGCGCTTCAACAATTATGAATGCAATATAAAATGTGCCTAGTGTTTAACTACATAGATACATATTTATAAGTGATGCATGGGCATGCTTGAACATATAATAATATCGAAATTATAATTAAAATTACATATTTATAAGTGATACATGGGCATGCTTGAACATATAATAATATCGAAATTATAATTAAAATTAATATTTTCCTCACAAACTTAAATTGAGGTCACTGTGGCGGCTAGGTGGAGGAGAAACGCTATCCCAGCTCACCTGACAATTTTATTACAATTATTTAATACATTTGACTCAATACAAACTAAGAAAAGACCAAAGATGTCCTAAGTCGTACCGAAAATCCGGCAGAGTCTCCCCTATACCTAGGACCTACCCAACCTGCAAAAAGGCTCAAAATACACTTCTATATCTACAAATTGCACATCCACAACTCAATCACATCACATAGCCCCTCCTAGGCCCATCCAAACAGTCAACAATCACAATGTGAAAAATTACAGTTTAGTCCTTACAATTAACCCTTTTTGCAAAAACTACTCAAATGAACTCTAAAAATTTTAAAACTTTGCTCCGCAGTCCTTAGCATTATTACTAAGCTAATGCAAAAGGAATTATAATTTTCTAAGCTACCATGAATATTTTATAGATTTTTAATAAAATTCAAGTGCTAGATAATTAAGAAAAAGAAAGGTTCGGATTTACCTATGCTGATTCCGACCCTGGCAATGCGCTCGGGACATCTGACAATGGTGGGGTGGCCAAAATCTCGAATCAATTCCGAGACTTTTTCGTTAGCTTGTCTGTCGGGCTCGAAATTTATAGACCTGGACAACTGTTAAATTTTCACTAATTGAAAGTACCTACACGAAGCCCACAACACGGGGGTTAGTACATAATTTTTACGGAATTTTCTAAGCTCATTTAGTGCTCGAAAAAACACTACGAAGTTTCGCGAGACCCACCGAAAAACGATGTCTGAAAATTTTGAAATTAGTATTGCCGCGAAGCTCTCGACGAGTGGAGCACTCCGGTACTCTAGGTTTTTTCATAGGATTCACGGTTTGAGAGAAATTTAGCCCAAAAGTCGAAATGGGCTAAAACTTCCAGGACAAAAATTGGGCAATCCGCTTGATGGATTTGGTGTTCTTGGTGTCCATAGAAAGTTCTCGAGGTTTAGATGGGTTTTGACACAAGACCTGGTCTGATCAGTGGCCAGATTGGCCGGGAAGGCGAAATGGCACACGTGCATTAGGTGGGCTTTGCGCGACGTTTCCGGCGGCCTGGAGGCTTGCCGGCGGCAAGGGAGAGGAGAGGGAGGGGCGCAAGAGTGTGGGGAAGGGATGGGTGGCGGCTGGCCGGCGAGGGGCGGAGGGAGGAGAGAGAAAATGAGAGAGAGAGAGGAGAGGGTCGTGTGACACTAGAGGAGAAAAGAAAAAGGGAAGGGCCGGTCCGATTCGACCGATCCGACCGATCCGGTTCGATTCGGTCAGTTCGATTCAAGATACCCAAATTAAATTTTTACTCTACCTTGGACTGAAAACGAGGCCTAAAAATTTCGAAAAAATTCTAGAAAACTCAGAAAAATTCGTAGAGTCCAAATATATTTTTAGTTTTGCCATGCGGTCTTTAAATTAATTTTTAAAAATCATCAAAGTTTTATATTTTTAGAAAATCGAACCCGATTTCTAAAATCTGAAAAATTTCAAATAATTTTCAAAATTTTAAATAAAATAAAATATAAATAATTACCTATAAAATAATAAATTTAAAAATTAGGGGTGTTACATTCTTCCCCCCTTACAGAAAATTCGTCTTCGAATTTTACACAAGTCAGAATAAAAGATCAAAATTACACATTAAATAAATAAGGGTACTTGCTATGCATGTCCCACTCTAACTCCCAGGTGCACTCTTCCACTGATTGGCTCCTCCACAAAACCTTAACCATAGGGATTTGTTTTGATCTTAGCTGCCTCACTTGGTAGTCCACTATGGCTATGGGTTGCTCCTCAAACGTCAAGTCTTCCTTCAGCTCTACTATATCCGGCTGTAGCACATGAGAAGGATCAGGTATGTCTTTCCTGAGAATGGAGAAGTGAAATACAGGATTAACATGAGAAAGGTTGGGTGGTAACTCCAACCGATAGGCAACTGCTCCAACTCTATCAGTAACCTCAAAAGGTCCAATATATCGAGGTGCCAACTTGCCCTTCTTTCCAAATCTTATGACTCCCTTCATCGGAGAAACCTTCAGGAATACGTAATTGCCTACTGCAAACTCCACATCCCTCCGTCTGGGATCTGCATAACTCTTCTACCTATTGAAAGCTGTTTTCAATCGTTCCTTGATTAAAGGAACCATCTCTGAAGTGTACTGCACTAGGTCTACTTCAAGTACCTTCGCTTCTCCAATTTCCTTCCAACATAAAGAAGACCTACACTTTCTGCCATATAGCGCCTCATAGGGTGCCATCCCTATGCTGGAATGATAATTGTTATTGTAGGCAAACTCCACCAAGGGTAGCTAGTCATCCCATTGACCTCAAAAATCCAAAACACACATGCGAAGCATGTCTTCCAGTGTTTGGATTGTCCTTTTGGACTACCCGTTTGTGTGAGAGTGGAAGGCAGTACTAAAGTTTAATTGCATGCCAAGTGCCTCTTGCAGCTTTCTCCAAAACCTAGAAGTAAACTGGAGCCCTCTGTCAGATATTATGGAAGCAGTAACTCCATGCAATCTGACTATTTCTCGAACATAGAGTCAAGCGTACTGTGTAACAAAATACGTGGTTTTCACAGGCAAGAAATGAGCTGATTTGATCAGACGATCTATAATTACCCATATAGAATTATATCCCCCCATGGTACAAGGCAACCCAGTTACAAAATCTATAGTGATCATTTCCCAGTTCCATTCTAGGATAGGGAGCTCTTGCAGCTTCCCTGAAGGCCTTTGGTGTTCAAACTTCACCTTCTGACAAGTCAAGCACTTGGACACAAAGTCTGCTATGTCTCTCTTCATGCCAATCCACCAGTAGCTATCTTTCACATCATGGTACATCTTGGTAGAGCCTGGGTGGACATTATACAGTGTATAGTGTGCCTCTCGCATGATTTCATTTCTAATATTGTCCACATCAGGCACACATATCCTAGAACCTTGCATAAAGGCGCCATCATTGGCAAATCCAAACTCACCACCTTCACCCTGCTATACTCTTTCTATGATCTTCATCAATTATTGGTCTCTGTGCTGGGAAACTGTGAATCTATCTTACAGGTCTGGTCTCACTGAAAAATGGGCCAACAATACCCCCTCATCAGAAAGATCTAAGATCAGACCTTGATCCATCAACTCATGTACTTCTCGAATCAATGGTCTCTTCTCCATTGATATGTGCGCCAAGCTGCCAGAAGATTTTCTGCTCAAAGCATCTGCTACTACATTGGCCTTCCCAGGGTGGTACTGAATGGTACAATCATAGTCCTTCAGAAGCTCCATCCATCTCCTCTGTCTCAAATTTAAATCCTTCTGTTGGAAGATGTACTTCAAACTCTTGTGGTAGGTGTATATCTCGCACACTTCACCATACAGGTAGTATCTCCAGATCTTTAGTGCAAAGACTACAGCCGCCATTTCCAAATCATGGGTGGGGTAGTTCTGC
The DNA here is from genome assembly GCF_030052815.1 of Hevea brasiliensis. Classification (NCBI taxonomy): domain Eukaryota; kingdom Viridiplantae; phylum Streptophyta; class Magnoliopsida; order Malpighiales; family Euphorbiaceae; genus Hevea; species Hevea brasiliensis. The sequence goes on along the minus strand of NC_079510.1, from coordinate 35,987,898 downwards.
TCATGCCTCTTTAGCTGCCTTGAAGTATAAGCCACTACTTTTTCATTCTGCATCAAAACACACCCTAAGCCAACTCTAGAGGCATCACAGTACACGATATATCCTTCACCACTCATCGGTAATGTCAACACAGGGGTGGTGGTTAGACACTCCTTAAGCTTCTGAAAACTCTCCTCACAATCATCTGTCCAAATGAATGGAGCATTCTTCTGAGTTAACTTAGTTAGGGGAGCTGCTATCTTGGAAAAATCCTGCACAAAATGCCTATAGTAGCCAGCTAAGCCCAGAAAACTTCGTGACTTCAAGAATTGTAGGCCTAAGCCAATCGATTCTGACCTCAATTTTCTTGGGATCCACTTGAATGCCTTCACTAGAAACCACGTGTCCCAAGAATGAGATGCTTTCTAGCCAAAATTCACATTTTGAAAATTTGGCATATAGCTGGTGCTCCCTCAAAGTCTGCAACACCATCCTCAAATGCCACACGTGTTCTTCCTCGGTCTGATAGTATACTAAAATGTCATCTATGAATATGATGACAAAACGGTCTAGGAATGGCCTGAACACCCTATTCATCAAGTCCATGAAGGCCGCTGGTGCATTAGTGAGTCCAAAAGACATTACCAAGAACTCATAATGACCATATCTTGTCTTGAATGCTGTCTTGGACACATCCTCATTCCTAACTCTTAACTAATGGTAGCCTAATCGTAGGTCTATTTTGGAAAAGAATCTAGCTCCTTGGAGCTGATCAAACAGATCATCGATCGGAGAAAGTGGATATTTGTTCTTCACAGTCACCTTATTCAGCTGTCTATAATCAATACACAACCTTAAGGACCCATCTTTCTTTCTCACAAATAGAACAGGAGTGTCCCATGGTGAAGTGCTCGGACGTATGAAACCCTTGTCCAAAAGCTCCTGTAGTTGCTCCTTTAGCTCTTTCAATTCTGCTAGTGCCATCCTATAAGGCGGCATTGATATGGGGTTTGTACTCGGTACAACATCAATACAGAACTCTATTTCCCTTCCTGGTGGCAACCCTGGAAGCTCCTCAGGGAAGACATCTATGAATTCTTTGACAACAAGAATTCCATGTTAACACCTTTTACAGATGTATCTCTCACCAATGCTAAATACCCTTGATATCCATGCCTCAACATTTTTCTAGCACTAATTGCTGACACCAAATTATATGGAGCCACGCTCCTATCACCATCAAAGCTAAACTGTTCCACACTAGGTATGTGGAAATACACCTTTTTGTTCCTGCAGTCTAAAGTGGCATAATGAGTTGCCAACCAATCCATTTCCAAAATTACATCGAAATCCATTACTGGTAGAGGAACCAAGTCTGCTGGGAGGATCCTTCCATCCACTACTACTGGGCTACCCGAAAAAACCATATCCACATCTATGTTGTCAATAAGTGGAGTAGCTACAGACAAAGGGCATTCTAAAGTTGTAGGGTTCCTACCCAATCTCATGGTAAAAACTGGGGAGACAAATGAGTGCGTAGCACTCGGATCTATCAAAATATGAGCCTCATAGGAACATACTAGAAGAATACATGCCACAATTACATTGGAAGCCTGAGCATCCTGGTGGGTCAAGGTGAAAACCTGAGCTTGACCCGTACCCTGCATTGCAGAACCCTGAAATTGACTTCTACCTCTTGACCTGCCTCTAAATCCACGTCTTCCTTGCCCTCGGCCCTGTTAGCCATTGAACTGATTGCCTGCCATGCTGGAAGCACCAAGATATAATTGACGAGGAATATTTGCAATAGAACCCTATGACCCCATTTGTAGCTCGCTGAACACTAGACATTCTCTAGCAAAGTGACCTTGCTGGCCACACCGAAAACATACTCCTGAACCCATCATACAAGGTCCTGAATGTCCTCTTTTACACTGTGTGCAAAGTGCCAAGGAGGATCCTGAACCAGACCCAGAACTGCTATAACCCAAACTGTGACCACTGCTGGATTCGTACCCTAGTCTGAATCCTTGAGATTTGTGTTTAAAACCACCCTTCTTGTTGCTTCTACCTCTTCCTCTGCAATGACTTTGCCGCCACTATCCGTGGTACCCGTGTAGGGAACACCTGAAGAACCCTCTGCCTTATTCTTCTTTGCTCTTCCACTATCATCTCCTGTATAGCTAATCTCAATCTGTTGGGCTCGATCAACTACCATATTAAAAGACTGATTAGACATCATGGCCAAGTTTGCATACCTCCTGTCTAGCCCCTTTAGGAACCTCTTTACCTTCATACTTTCTGTAGCCACTGTTGTACGGGCATACTTGCTCAGTTCCAGAAATTATGTAGCATATTCATCTACAGATCTATCATTCTGCCTTAAGGCCTCAAAGGCCCACTGCTTTTGATCTCTAAAACTTTCCAGAATAAACCTGTTGATAAACAGTTCCACAAACTGAGTCCAAGACAAACCTTTAATCCGAGGTAATATGTAGTCATTCATCCATTGCCTAGGCACAGGGCCCATGACATGCTGCACACACTCTATAAGCCTCCTATCAGTCAACTGCAACTCCATCCCTGCTTGTTTGCAGGAATCCAAAAACTGATAGGCATCATCTGACACATCATAAGTACTAGGCATCAACTTCTTGAAATTAATTATTTGTTTGTAAGGTTTCTCTCTTGGTGCGGTGGGCTGCTGCTGTTGGAGAGGGTGGACCATATACTGTGCCATCATATCGATGGTTCTCTGCAACCCGGCTAAGGTAGCTGCCATTGGGTCCATGGGACCCTGGGCCATAAAAGACTGTTCCTAAACTGGGGGGGGTTGCTCTTCTACTTGAGCAGCTCTAGGCCTTTTACCTCGCCTCCTCGGGGCTGGTGCCTCATCCTGTGCTGACACCTCGTCAGGCACATCCAGTTTTGGTGCAGTGGTAGCTCTTCTGCTTCTACGCATTTTCCTGAAATTCAACAGCATTAGCCTACAAAAATTCAAAACGGCATATTGCACAGCTCTATAGACTCATATTTACACACAATTATACAAAGCAGAAATTAGAAGCAAAGATGATAATGCAAGGATGAATATGGACCCTATTCTCCACATATGACTCCTATTAGACTCTTCCCAATACTTTAGACATATATTCCCTATGAATCTGGAGCCTAAGCTCTGATACCATATTTGTCACGACCCAACCTATGGGCCGGACCGGCACTAGGACCTGAGCCAGCCTAAAGCCCCCGAGGCCCGTAGTAAGCCTAACTATTCCTCAACCCAACTCTAAGGCCCATTTGGACCTAATTTCAAGAATTCAACCGGACAGAGTTCGGTCATAAAATGGACCATTCAACGGGGAGTTTTTGACTCGTCCGACCTGTAAACACAATATATAATAAATTGGGGAGCTCAGCTCACCTTCTACATAATCAAAATGTCATAACTCAAATGGGAGCTCAGCTCCCTCATCCAATCCCATCATGCATATAGTTAATAATTTTACAAGTCTAACATAACTTTTATAATACATGCCCAAAATAAAAATAAGTGCTTCTAACACATGCGGAGTCTAAAATTTAACTCAATTATACAAAATACATTAAATACTATTAATGGACCTGCGAAGAAGAAGAACAGGTTAGCCACAACAAATAATCCTCCTGTAGCCTAGAAAAATAGATGAAGCGGAGTGAGCGTTCGACTCAGAGAGTAAAATGCCAATTTTAATCATAATTTCTATAACTATCTAAAGCTAATGCACCCTGTGGAGTGAAATGCAACATCGTCATAATTTTCATATCATAATAGCAAAAAGGCAATTTGGAGCACTCACACACCCAACACTGTCAAGCAATAAATATATGGGAGCTGAACCCCTATACATCCCTCTTAATCTAACCTCTGCCAGTGAGTGTCTCTTAAGCCAGAATTTCGCTTAATAAACCAAATGCGGGGTCTCAGCGAGTGTCTCTCAAGCCGTGTCTACCCCGAAGGACAGGGTCCCAGCGAGTGTCTCTGAAGCCGTGTCTACCCGTCCTGTCCATGTCCAATACCATACCACACGCACGCCACGACCACACACTGCTCCAAATTACTACAAACAATATCCATGGCACTTCAACAATTATGAATGCAATATAAAATGTGCCTAGTATTTAACTACATAGATACATATTTATAAGTGATGCATGGGCATGCTTGAACATATAATAATATCGAAATTATAATTAAAATTAATATTTTACTCACAGACTTAAATTGAGGTCACTATGGCGGTTGGGCGAAGGAGGAAGGCTGTCCTGACTTACCTGATAATTTTGTTATAATTATTTAATACATTTAACTCAATACAAACTAAGAAAAGACCAAAGATGTCCTAAGTCATACCGAAAATCTGGCAGAGTCTCCCCTATACCTAGGACCTATCCAATCTGCAAAAGGGCTCAAAATATACTTCTATATCCACAAATCGCACATCCACAACTCAATCACATCACATAGCCCCTCCTGGGCCCATCCAAATAGTCAACAATCACAATGTGAAAAATTACAGTTTAGTCCTTATAATTAACCTTTTTTGCAAAAACTACTCACATGAACTCTAAAAATTTTAAAACTTTGCCCCACGGTCCTTAGCATTATTACTAAGCTAATGCAAAAGGAATTATAATTTTCTAAGCTACCATGAATATTTTATAGATTTTTAATCAAATTCAAGCTCTAGATAATTAAGAAAAAGTAAGGTTCGGGTTTACCTATGCTGATTCTGACCCCGGGAACGCACTCAGGACATCTACCAATGGTGGGGTAGTCAAAATCTTGACTCAATTCTGAGACTTTTTCAGTAGCCTGTCCGCCGGGCCCGAAATTTACAAACCCAGGCAACCATTGAATTTCTGCTAATTGAAGGTACCTACATGAAACCCACAAAACGGGGGTTAGTATATAATTTTTATGGAATTTTTTAATCTCATTTAGTGCTAAAAAAAATACTATGAAGTTTCGCGGGACCCACCGAAAAACGGTGCTGGAAAATTTTGAAATTGGTATTGTCGCGAAGCTCTCGATGAGTGAAGCACTCTGGTACTCTCAGTTTTCTTGTGGGGGTTCACGGTTTGCGAGAAATTTAGCCCAAAAGTCGAAGTTGGCTAAAATTTTTCAGACAAAAATTGAGCGAACCGCTCGATGGATTTTGGTGCTCTTAGTGTTTATGGAAAGCTCTCGAGGTTTAGATGGGTTTTGACACAAGACCCGGTCTGATTGGTGGTCAGATCAGCTTGATTTTGGCTAGGAAGGTGAAACAGTGCGCGCGCGCTGGGCAAGCTTCGCACGACGTTTCCGGCGGTAGGGGAAAGGCGGAGGAGGTGCGCCAGAGTGTGGAGGAGGGCTGGGTTGCGACTGGCCGGCGAAGGGCAGAGGGAGGAGAGAGAAAACTGGAGAGAGAGAGAGAGGAGAGGGTAGCGCAACGCGGGAGGAGAAAAGAAAAAGGGAAGGGCCAGTCCGATTCAATCGGTTCAATCCGATCCAGTTCGATCCGATCGGTTCGATTCAAGATACCCGAAATTAAATTTTTACTCTGCCTTGGGACCAAAAACGAGGCTCAAAAAATCTAAAAAAATTCTAGAAAACTCAGAAAAGTTCATAGAGTCCAAATGTATTTTTAGTTTTACCACGTGGCCTTAAAATTTATTTTTAAAAATCATCAAAGTTTTATATTTTCGAAAAATCGAACCCGATTTCTAAAATCCGAAAAATTTCAAATAATTTTTCAAAATTTAAATAAAATAAAATATAAACAATTATCGATTAGAGGTGTTACATTTCTTATTTTGGGATTCGTAATCCTTGTAGTGGTAGGTTGGGGTGTAAACAAACCTAACTAAGCCGAGTTTTAAATAGTTCTCGGCTCGTTATATTTTTTTTCAAGCTCGAGCTCAATTCGAGCTTCAATATTCAAGCTCGAGCTCGATTCGAGCTTCAATATTCAAGCTCGAGCTCGATTTGAGCTTCAATATTTAAGCTCGAGCTCAGCTCGTTTATAAACTAAACTCAAACTTGAATTCGAAATCGACTCAAGTTCACTAATATTATTATATTAAAATAAAACTTAATTTAAATAAAAGTAAATTAAAATTAAATTAATTATAATTAAAATATATTTAATCTTAATTAAAATGTATTTAAATTTGAAAAAAAAAATACTAAAGAGCCCATTTGGGCCTCACATGTTAGCTTGTTAGCCTACCAAAAAAAGGCATTTAAGTTGGGGTGACTGGCTTCCCATTTATAAGGAAGCCACAACTCCCCCCCACCCCTTTCTACCCGATGTGGGACAAGTCCCACATCAGATTTTTGTGTTTTCTTTTTTTTTATTTATTAATTTTTATTTTTAAATTTTAATTTACTTTTATTATATAAATAATTTACTACAATAAAAGCCTAATGGCACAATATAATATATAATTAAAATTTTATCATATTTATTATTACATTTATAAATTTTTAAGATTTAAATTTGATTAAAAATTATATTTATATTATACACATGCTTAATCTAACTTTATGGCTCTTAAACTCGATAGTATTATGATTTAATTAAAAAGATTACCATATGATACAAATTCAAGATATTATATGATATTAATATATTAATTATAATTATAATAAACTCAATTACATGTGTATATATATACACCCCAATCTAATTTCATGACACCTAACTAAATTTAATAGTATTATGATTTAATTAAAAAGATTACTATATAATATAAATACAATATATTATATGATATCAATATACTAATGACAATCATAATAAACTCAATTACATATATATATATATATATATAAAATCTAATTTCATGGCTCTTAACTAAACTCAATAGTATTATAATTTAAATTTAACATATTAACAATTTAATATATAGAAAGAGATTGGAAGTGAGATGATACACTTGAATTGTATAGATGTTTTTAAGCACATTTGTATTCTAAATCATAGCATTTAGACAAGTATTTTCATGCATAATAGTTGATTTCCTTAGTTTTCATAAATTCTATTGTCAAGCCTTTAATTCCATGTTTTCTGCGTTATTTCAGGTATTTTGGTGAATCCCCAAAGGATGGATGTGCAAAAGAAAAGCTTGGAGAGTTAAAAAGACAAAGAATTGCTACTGATACAAAGTACACAGGTCGTGTAAACTAAGCACCAGACCCGTGTAATTCCCTGTTGGAAGAAAGTCAAGAGAATCGATGAGAAACACAAGTACACGGGTCATGTAAGTAGACCCGTGTAATCTGCAGGGACCCGTGTAAGTCTCTGCCGGGCGCAAGCTTGAAGAACCTTAGGGAAACAAAAGTACCCGGCCCGTGTGATCAGGCCCGTGTAGTTGGCACATACCCGTGTAACTTTCTGTGCCAAAACAAGACCGCGCGATTCTCCTCCAGCAAGTTACACGGCCCTACTTTGCGGGATCCGTGTAGTGACACACGGGCCGTGTACTATGCTATAGCCTGTTTTCTGACTTAAATTCCCCTCCTGTTTTCTGATTCGAACGAGACTCCTAAAGCCTTTTGGACTTAAAATGACCTAACCCTAGAGCAACCAATATAAATAGAGAAGAAAACACCAGGAAAAGGGGTTGGCCACTATCGTCGAGAATGCTGCTGAAAGTTGCTTTTGTCGTGCTCTACATCAGTACCAAAAGAAGTCTTTCAGCTGAAGCTCCACAAGATCGAAGCTGAAACTCTCTTTTGTTCCTTCGTTTCATCTCTTTAGACGGAATTTTATTATTTTATTCCTTTTGCATAACTCTCTTTTTATTGTTTTTACTTTTTATCATGACATTTGCTGAACTCACCATGAGTGAGTAGTTTTCTTATTCTGGATTTGGGAGAGTAGCTCTTGTAATTATTATTATGGATGAACACTAAGTTTTATTTATTGGATTTGAGATTCATTTTTTGATTTAATTTCTTGTAATCTTAATACATGCTATGTGTTGGTACCCACTTAGATATGATTATAGATGTTAATTGAAGGACTGAAAGGTAAAGATTAACATTAGAAAATCGAGATCTTAAACCTAGAAATTCTGACCTAGACATAGGCTGATACCTTTGTGGAACCTAAAAATTGGTCAAAGGTCTTAAAGGATTTTAATTGATTTGATCACCACGAAAGTAGGGTTCGAGTTAATTAGAATACACCCTAGATGCCTTGAAAGAGGATCTAGGATAGCTTATGACTGATTTCCATCAAGGAAAACGGTCCTCAATTCAGTAAATAAACGAGATTCCCTAGTATGATTCAAGTATGAAATCTTAATTCCAGAATTGCTTCATTCCATTTTAGTTAAACACTAAAATAGTATGTTTAAAGTTAACAAACTTCATTTCCTAAGTGTTCGATAGCCTAGACAGTCAAGATTTCTGTGTAGATTGGTACTTGCTAAACAAAATTCCTCGTGGGAACGATACTCTACTTATCACTTTATTACTTGTTAGCGATACGTGCACTTGTGATAATTGCAAAATAGCGAAACATGAGACTACATTTAAAAAAAAAAAAAGCAACAATAATTGTTAGATATATTAATGTTAATTTTGAAATTTAATCTTTTAAAAGTTTAAAATTTTAATGGAGAAGGAAAAGAGGGAGAGAGATATACTTTGTATTTCAAATCACACTAACGCTAAAAGTGTATAATTTTAATTTTTTTTAATAATTTTATATAGATAAAATAATTCACAATAATTTTTATGTGTTTATTATCTAATATTCTAAATTTATTCTCATATAAAAATTAACTTATTTTAAAAATAAAAATAAATCTAAAGCATAAATAACTATATAATTATAAATATATTTTATATATTGTTTATATCATATTTTTAAAGAATATATTATTTTTAAAATAATTATAAACAAAATAAATATATTTATAATATTATAAAATTATAATAATTAATATGAATGTTTTTTTGTAAACGAGCCTATAAACAAGCTTACTCGCGAACTTATTCAACGAGCCAACTCACGAACCTGTTCAATAAGACAGCTCGCGAACTTACAAACGAGCCGAGCTCAAACTCGAGCTCGAGTCGAATACTGCTGAGCTCGAGCTCAAGCTCGGCTTATTTATTAAATGAACTTAAAATTCGAGCTAGAGTTCGGCTCGTTTAGAAATCGAGCCGAGCTTTTATCGAGCCAAACTAAACCGTAGCTCACGAGCGTCTTGGTTCATTTACACCCCTAGTAGTAGGACCAAGTATTTTATTAGAGAGCTTATTATTATTGATATTGACAATTGAGAGAATTAATAGAATTTGAGAGTTTATTTCTTTTCCTCTTTGATTGTTCTTTGTTGTTCTACATCAGGTTTGGGGCTAACTTTTTGGATCTTCTCTGTTTCTTGCTGTAACTGAGCTTCTTTAGCATCTGCTGAACACTTTTAGTCCAATCCTTATTCTATCCTTCTTACAATATAGTCATTTCTATAATAAGATGAAAAAGAACAGTGCAATGTTGCTTGTGGCCGAGGATACGGCAAATTGGTTTTGAATTGTCCAAAACTTCCATGCTATTTTAAATATCAGAAGTATGATAATTTGAAATTATTGAAATTCCTAGGCCTTTCAAATTTAAACTAGATTCCATTGAAACTGTTCTTTAAATTTGATAATTTTAATTGAAATTTCACTTTTTTATCGTGTTGATCATGAACCTTCTGTTGTCCCTTTATATTGTGTCCTCTTTATATACTTGCACCTTTTAAAATCATCTCATGTCTCACTGAACTGATACAAGAAATCTTTTGCGACTTATTTAACTCAGACTGTAATATTATGCTTGGTTGTAATTCTTTTATACCTTTGCAGGCATTTGCACTGTGAATTGATTGGTTATCAAGGGGAAAAATCTTCTTCTGCACTACCTTCTGAGGAGAGACATTATTCAGGAACTGGAACCAAGGAAGGTATATTATGAGTAAAAATTATCAGCGTGTAGAAATTACTTAAGTTGCTGTCTTTTGATACTAGGGAACTGGTTTGAAGGTATTTGGATTGATACTAGTCTACATCTGATGCTAACAGGATTAAATAGAAAGCGAAAGGGACCTTTTCCTCCAGTGGCTCAAGAATGTGCACAGGCTTATGCTGCTGATACCTGGCACATAATGGAAGATCAGGTTTGCTGACAATTTCACATACAGAAGTTTAATCATGCGGGAATATCATCTTGGCTAGCCTGACTTCTAAAAGCCTAAAAGATTCGAGCAGAAAAGCAAAAATGTATATTTTGGTTGGTATGAAATGCAGTGGTAGATAGCTAATTGTTGATACATTTCAATGGACAAATATTCTCTTCTGAGAAAACATTTTATTTGTAGTTTTCAGCTCGATCAAAATTTTCAGAATATAATGTTATCTTCATGCCAAGTGGGAAGTGCATTCTCATAGAACATGGTATTCTTTTCCACATTTAAATTTGGGTTGAATGATTGCCATTAAAACCTGATACTGTTAATAATTTCAGTTTGTGCTTCCCTGTGATGTTTATGTTTCCTAAGCCATACCCAACTGTATACTTTGCCATGGTCTGCCAATTATATACATATGGTCTCATAAATTCCTTTTATTGACCATATTCATGTTGAGGTCTTAACAACATCTATACAAAACTGTATTGTTATTCATAAAAATCCAAGTGAGAAAAAAATGTTAAAAGTATAAACTCAACTTGTAGTATCTCAGTTTAAAGTATAGACTCAACTTGTAGTATCTCAGTTTAAAGTATAGACTCAACTTGTAGTGTCTCAGTTGCACTTCTGTGCCCCAGAATACCTTTAATTAATATGTTTATGTGGAAGTTGCCCTTTTGAGTTATAATTTATGATGCAGTATTTCAATGTATCAAAACTATAATATTCCTTTTCGCTAGATGCATTTATTCTCTTTAAATTATCTCAGAACAACTGAACATATTATCTGTTATGTATAGTTTCTAACCATGTATTAGCGAAAGAGTTACTGTTGAATAATCTTGTGAACTCAACATGACCAGTTTACATATTTGTGCTATTGTTTATATTATTTGCTTCTACTTGTAGACAAGTTCTAAAAAATATTCATTATCAGTTCACCTGCTGAAGGAGGGTTCCTTATAAGCTGTTAATCCGTGTTGTGTTGGTAGCCTTACAGTAGAAGCAAGCATCAGGTGCAAGGTGAAAAGGCATCACTTATAATGCAGCAAAACAAAAAGCTTCGCTTGCAGCGAGTGCTTTCCCACTTTGCATGATATTGCTGAAGCTTGCAGTTTATCTAATTTGGGAGTAGTTCAGAGCAAGATTTAATCATGCCCAACCAATTTATCATTGGTTTTTGGAAGCTCAAGTTGAGCTAATCTCAACTTGGTTTTTTACAGTTAATTTTACTATATTTACATCTTGTCTTAAAATGTACCTACTGACCTTATATCCTTGTTTAGCAGACTTAAATGTCCAACATTAATAATAAATGGGTATTCTCACTTGTGATCCAGGATATCAGAGTTAGAGAAAAATATGGAAGGCTTTCATCTGAAGGTATTTAGCTCTACTATTCCTCTTATAATTTCTTGCAAGCCTAAGAAATGCATACGAAAGTCTTTGGGTCTTAAATGCAATGAGAATTCAAAGTTTAGCTGCTTTTCATGTCATTCCTCCATTTTAAGATATCCACCTACCACTAGATATATCAATATCTAAACCAAGACGTCATTCACATGATTCTTTCTCCAGCTTCTTGGAAGATAGTGTTAGGAGGCAAAGAAAGTGAGGTCCCTGTCTGGTTTTCTTTGAAAGGCATGGTCGATTCCTCAATAAAGGGTTGTTTCTGTAAAAAGATTACGTTATATACCTCTGTTTTCACTTTTCACTTGTAAGTTGTATTAGGGGTAATGAAATAGCTGAGTGACTTGTCCATTACAAGGGTGATGAAGCCTTGACAATAGTTCATAAAGACATCCAAAAGTTGAGGCAGTCATGTCTGAAATTGAACACGTAGATCATCATGCTCATGTTTTGGACTTGCAGATTATTAAATTGCTAACCTTTTCTTTATAATGACATTCAACTTTTGGTGCAGGTGGAACAGCTTCGAAGAGAGCTAATTGAAGTTCAACACGAGTGTGCAAGACTTTTGGCTGAATCGAAGTCAATGGACATGATCAACGAAGGGAGATATGTGATGGGACACTGACTTCCAAAGAAACAAAAAGTACACATATATGTACAGTCCTATTCCATCAGCCATGAAGATGAAATGTACACAGATCCATCATTGGTGACTGATGAATCACCATAGATAGTAATAGGAGCTACATTTTATGTGTAGAAAGCAAGGGCTACTTTGTCCCTATAAACCAGAGTTTTTTTAAATGAAAAATCTGTTAGTTTCGTTGGTTGTTTTTCTCCCTTCTCCCTGTTCAGCATGGATTCTTTATGGATTCTCTGTTTTGGCAACAAAATTACCTTTCAGCTCACAGTTAGGGTTCATTATTTTTTACAACAATTAGGCAAGGAGCATAAAACTTGCTCCTACTCAGTCTCCATACTATGATTTTCAGGTGCTTAGAATATTGTACAATTGGGTTTAAGAATCCAACTTTGGAAGTGGACTATATTCTGAAAATTAGAGCATTTCATCCCTTAAGAGCTCTAAAATCCCATAAATCTCAGCTGATTGGGAGTGAGTTCCATCTTCTGAATAAAAACAATGGACTTGATCTCTAATTTCAACCCAACAACAACCAACGCTCTTCTTCAATCCCTTTTCCTTCATTAATTTCCTAACATTCAAAACATCCTTCCATCTTCCAGCTGAAGCATAGATATTTGACAGCAAAACATAACCTGTAGAGTTTTTCTCTGCCATTTCCCAAAGCTTCCTAGCTGTTCTCTCAGCTAATTCCTCATTTTTATAAGTCTTACAGCCACTTAATAAAGCTGCCCAAGCATTAGTTTCAGGTTGAAATGCCATGGAGTTTATGAACTCTTCAGCTTCTAAGAGCCGTCCTGCTCGAGAGAGCATATCAACAATGCAGGTGTAGTGTTTTCCCTGAGGCTTTAGTCCATAAACGGCCTCCATAGAATTAAAATACCTCAGTCCTTGATCAACTAATCCGGAGTGAGAACAAGCAAACAGAACTGACAAGAGCATGAACTCGTTAGGGACAATAGATGAACTTTTTTCCATTTCTTCAAACAAATTAAGAGATTCCTCAGCAAAACCACTTTCTGCAAGCCCTTGAATCATCGCTGTCCAAGAAACTTCATTCTTCACAGACATTCTATCAAAAACATTCCTAGAGCTCTCAATATCCCCAGATTTTGCATACATATCAGTAAGAGCAGTGCCTACAAAAACATCAGATTGAATCCCAAGTTTAATTATCTTCCCATGTAGGTCCTTACCCTTCCCTAAAGATGCCGTGCTTGCACAAGCACAAAGCAAGCTAGAGAAGGTGGATTTATTTGGAATATATCCTAACAAAAGCATTTCATTGAAGACTTCAAACACCTTATCAAACTGTTGACAATCTAAATAACCAGCAATTATAGCACTCCAAGAGACATTATTACGCACAGGCATGATATTGAACAAATTCTCAGCTTCTTCCATTTGGCCACTCATACTATACCCTCCGATCATTATATTCCATGAAACCACATTTTTATCCAAAATTGAATCAAATACTAAGCGTCCATCCATAATTTCTCCACATTTACAGTACAAGTCAATCAGAGAGCTAGCAACATAAACACCTTTTTCAATCCCAATTTTTGTAACGTGTCCATGGATGTTCATTCCTGCTTGCAATGCTTCAATGCTAGCCAATGCGCTTAGAACACTAGAGAAACAAGAACTATTTGGCTTGAATCCTTCTTGAATCATTTGGTGAAAGAGTTTCAGCGATTCTTCAGGACAGCCACTCTGACTGTACCTTGCAATCATTGCACTCCAAGAAACCTCATTTCTTTCAGGCATTTCATCAAAGATTCTTCTTGCTTCTCCCATGTCACCCATCTCCACGTACGTGTCTAGTATTGCTGTCCATGAAACAACATCTCTCTTCTTCATCCTATCAAATACCCCTCTAGCCAAATTTATTTCACCCATCCTCAAGCATAATGTAATCAACGAATTAGAAACTGCTCTATAATGTTCAAATCCAGTTTTAATAATTAAGCCCAAAACACTCATTCCCAATCCAAAATCACCCAAACCTGCACAAGCTCTAACCACAGAGGTAAAAGTAACATCATTTGCCTTGACCCCAGATTCAAGAAGTTTGAAAAATAGCTTCACAGCTTCAACACTAAACCCATTTTGCACGTACCCACTGATAGCTGCGGTCCAAGATACCACATTCTGAAATGGGTTTCTTTCAAAGTACCACATTGATTCTTTCACTCTTCCATATTTCATAAAACCCGAAATCAGCGCGGTCCAGGAAACATCGTTTCTCTCTGGCATTTCATCGAACATCTTACGAGCTTCATCGAGATTTCCCCATTGTACATTAGCAGATATCATACAATTATGCACAACGAGATCAAACCCATTAAACTCTTTTGAAATCTCATTAGCATCAGCCCATTTCCGACAATTGAGGTACATTATCAAGAGCTTAATTGCTACGTATCTCTCTGATGATATACCCATTTTGATAAAATGGCCATGAAGGGCACTCCCTTCAGTGATCAAACATTGTTTCAAGAGAGGAACACAGGTTTCTGCATAAGCATTGAAATGCGTTGCTGGGTTTATCGATAATAGGGTTTTAAGGGCATTTCTCATGTGGCACAAGATAGGAGGCAGTTAAGTTAGTTGACGAGAATTTGGGAAGCAACAGACGAGAAATCGAAGGGAAATTATGCTGTGTGCTGTGTATATATATAATATTGGCCAAGAGCATATTTTGGCACCTGAACTTTACACATTATTTTTGTATCGTTTAACCCTTTTACTTTTTAAAATTGGAACTATTAAATACTTATGATTCACAAGCCAAAACGTGTGAGTCTCACGTGTTTGACGTATATAAATAATATTGAGGTGTCATAATGAAAAAATATAAAATGCATCCTATATTATTGAATTCCTAATTTCTCATTGAAGAATGAAATTTCCAAATTCTCTTAACATCTACTTTCAATAGGGAAGTATTACCACATTTCATTTCAAGTAATTGATGCCATAGTTGCTTTGAAGAGTATTACCACATTTCAAGTATTACCACATTTCAAGAAATCGCAGGTAAGTTGTTAGAATTTTCCTCAATCTGGTTTTAGCATTATTAGGTCAGTTGGTGTTGTGGTGTTTGTTTTTATTTGTGGGCTAGTAGAGGTCTATTCTGTTACTTCCTTTGCATGTATCTATTTCTACTTCTTTAACAAGAGTCAATGTATTTATATGTGGTCCCAAGAATGTGTGTTTGATTTGTTTATTGCTCTTTGTTTTTCTCAACAGTATGGTAAATTTATGGATAAGATTGAGATGACACCATGGTGGCATTTTTGTAAATGATCGAAACCCCAGGTACAGAGGTGGGAGAGTGAATGTTATCAGCCAAGTTGACCCTAATGTCTATTATTAAGCTTTTTGAGTACACAAAGGACTTATGGTATTTTGCAATCGAAGTGTTTATTACAGGAAACAAGGGCATGAGAATGAGGATTTTAGGAACGTATGGATAGAATCTATTGTGCTAGAATTGCTAGCAGGTCAAGAGTGGTGATACAATTGATTTCTATGTATCTCATGTTGTTACCTATATGTATAGAGGGTGAGGGTAACACAAGAGTTAAAGTAGATAATGAAGGAGTAGGTGGATTTGATGCAAATAATGAAGCAGAAGTTGATGTTGAAGGGGTTACAGAAGCTGACTATGAGGATGATGTTGGATATGAAGTTGAGAACACTAATGAAGAAGAAGATCTTATCCCTAAAGATGATTATATAGAAACTGAGGAAGAGAGTGACAAATCTATTGAAGAGGGAATAGATAGTGAGACAGGAGATGGTGGTGAAGGCATGATGTTGATGTGGAGTTGAGAGCAGCAAGGGGTAATGTTAAGTAGTATGAGCATAGGAGATCTAAGGCAAATAATGAAGCTGATTCGCTAGAAGTTCCACTTGGGGTAGCTAAAAATGATGCAGCATTTGAGGGTCCTAGTAGATCTAATGGTAGTTCTAATGGAAGGATTGGAGGTTATGAGGAGCATCTGGACAATTCAGATTCAGATAGTAGGTTAGGTAGTGAAGATGAATTTGAATGAGAGATAGAAGGAAGACAAAAAAGGAATAGAAGAACTAAAGTGTACTATGATCCCGATTGTGAGGTGGCTCAATGGAAGCTAGGAATGATTTTTGAGAATGTACAGCAGTTCAAATATGTTGTTAGGAAGTATGGAGTTGGTAAAGGTGTTCAGTTAACAATGAGACCAAATGAAAAAGATAGGGTCAAGGTTAAATGCAAGGTAGGATGTCCATGGCTACTTTTTGCTAGCCTTGAGAGGAAATTAAGTAATTTTGCTATAAGACATATGATCCTTGCCATAAGTGTTTTAGGACAAATAAGAATAAGTTAGTGAACTCAGAATACATAGCAAGGGTATTTAAGAAAAGGATTATATCTCAACCACGTATTAAAGTTGCAAAAATTCAAAGGTTGTGTAGGGAGGATTTGAAGGTTCATGTACATAGAACAATTTGTAGGAGGGCAAAAATAAAGGTGTTAACAAAGGCCTTAAGGGATTATTGTAACACCCCTATATGCATTAGTTTTATACATTCCACTGTTCCAATAACCAGTGTCGGTTCGGACAGTTAAGAGGCTTAGAATCATAATTAAGTCATCTAGAAAAGCCATAAACAAAAATTAATAGCCATTACATGAAGGTTAATGCAAATGAAGAAAACAAGGCATACTGGGTTAAATGAGCCAAGGCCATAGCGATAGGTGACCGAACCGGAAAGTGACTGTGAGGTCAGTAGCTGCCTTATTTTTTAGTGGGACCTTATGGCACCCTAGGCCTAAGAATTATTGCAAAGCTAATGGTATTGTGACAGCCACAGAAAAGAATTGAGAACTAATTCAAATAATTGAACCAGGGTTCCAGAAGCAATTAAATGCTATTGGAGAAACGGATCAGACTGGTGAGGCGCAAAATGGTCAATTCACCCTTAGAGGTGACTTTTGGCCTAAATGTCCAATAAAATGTAGGAAATTAAAATATTAAAAACTAGATTAAAATTAAAGAGGTGAAAGGAAAGAAAAAGAAATGAAAATTCAAAAAGAAAAAGAATATGACATCATGGATGACACATGCATGATACAATAAATTTTAATTTTTAAAATTTGAAATTTTGGAGATAAATGTAACATAAAAAGACAATTAAAAAAATAAATTATTTTTACCTTCTTCCACCTTGTGGCCGCCCCTCTCTCTCACTTCTATCTCTCATTTCTTTCATCACCTCCACTAAAACTCACTTGTAAGCTTTTCTAAACCCTAATTCTTGCCATGAATTCCCTAAATCCCTTAATTAAAACTTGTGTTTGAGCTTTGGTAAGAAGATTTGAGCAAAAAGAAAGAAGAAATATGAAGAAGTGAAGCTTTGGGAATCCTACCAAAGAGGTTAGTAGTAACTTTCCATTTCTCTCTTTATAATTATGATTAGGCACTTTAATTAAGTTGGAAATTGCTAAAAATAAAACAAAAATGCCATGGTATGGAACCTTAGGAGTTTCGGACAGCTTGAGTATGCATGGGGTTTGATGGAATTTATTGGAATTAAATGTGTATTTAAGCTTGATTTAGTATGTAAATGTGTTTTACACACTTTGATTTCATGAATTGTGCTAATTGGTGAATTAGGGTTCTTGACAATTGAAAATTTGGGAGAAATTTAGGGGTTTGGTGAATTGATGCCAATTGACCTAATTATGGCTTAAATTAGTCAATTGGTGTGATTTGGAGTGTGATGGAATGATTGAAATTGGAATTGACTTGTGAATGATAATATCCAATTCTAGACAGCTTGACTATGGTCCACTTAAATGGCTATAATTGAAATTCTGTTACTCCAATTGGTGTGAAGCTAATTGAAGATGAAAAGTAAGACCCAAAGCAACAATTTTCATGTAGAAACCTTGCCCTAAAACTGACTACAAGTTAGTAAAAAATTGGATTGAATCCGAATTAGGTGCCCTGTCACTGTACAAAATTGACCATATGAATAGTACTTGTTCAATTAGTTCTAACTTGGAGTAAAAAGGTCCAAATAACCTGATTTTTATACCAATGGAAAGCTTAGACATAGCAAAAACAACTTTCATAAAAAACATAAACCCAAATTCTGACCATAACCAAGTCAAATTGCTAACCAAACTTAGGTCTCTAAATCTGCCAGAACCCTAATTGTCCAGGATTTCTGGATTTTTGATCAATCCGGCCAACCTTAGAAAAAGAGGCATAACTTGAGCTACAAAACTCTAAATAGAGTGATTCAAAAAGAGAATTAAAGCTAGGACAATAAGGAACAACTTTGATGAAGGAAAGTTGGCCAAATTTCTACTGTATAAGGTCCAATGAAATAGTAGAATCAAGTGACCCAAAAATGAAATTTTTTAATTTTACTTGGGGAGTTTAGAATTTTAATTAGCACTCAATGCTAACATAATTCTAACCCAAAATGTGATATGTGGGTGAAATTAAAACTAGTATATCTATTAAGTATGAGAAAGTCAACATTTTACCCAATTGATCAAATGAATAGTAACTTTCATAACCAAGAATATAAAGAGCTCTTATAAGACCTTATAAGTAACTTTAAAATGCAAATTGCAATTACTAGAATTATGGTTAGATATAATTTAGAAAAATATTGAAATACCTTAATTTTTTGTTTCAGTAGAGAAAGGGCCTCCCGAGGAAGGAAATCGACGGGAGTGAAGTAAGGAAAAGCTAATTTACGAGGTTTGTGCACAATAATTTTTCACTTTTGGTTTGCTATTAGAAAATTTATTTGAATATATTTTGGAATAATTTATGCTTATTATAGCTTTGAGAAATGTTGTGTTGCCTACTTCGTAAATAAAATTTTGAAATGAAAATTGCTTAGTGTTTGCATGAAATGTTTGAATAATATGATTTTGGAATTGGTTTTTGATTCACACTTAGCATGACAGTATCGTTGTATTCCTTCTCCATTTATGAGGTTGAGATAGACTATGTTCCTCCCTCTCTGGCTTGCCAGTTTGAGGTTGAGATTGGATGAGTACTCATATAGCTAGCTAGCCACCTTCCTAATTGATTTCGATTAGCGGGGTTGAGATTGCTTTGTCGTGGAATGCAACACGGCATTGATAAAAAATTTTGTGTCATGACCTAAGTTGTGTATTGATTGACAACACTATGATTTATAAATTATTTTGATAAAATAGTATTATAAAAGTTAACATCAATTTCATGAAATGTGGTTGTGAAAGGGTTTAATAATGTATCTATTGATGTATGATTTGATGTTTAATATCTTTAAATTTTTATTATACACCACTGAGTAAAAGTTACTCAACGATGGCTTTATTTGCTGTCGCAGATAGGGAAAAGGACAAAGCAGCAGAATGAGCTGCTACAGTGATAGGAGAGCACCGTTTGAGGATTTTTATATGGGTATATTATTTATACCCTTAACATTTAGTTTGATGTAAATATTTTTATTCATATGTATCTTTTGTACTAGTTGAGCAGTTGTACAGTATAATTTATAATGATATTATTTTTGTTTCTTTTCTGTAAAATTAAGACTTGTATGTTTATATTGAATATATTAAATAAAATTGATGTTTATTTTAAAATGTGTTGAATTGAGTATTGATGGATATTGAAAATGAATTGAGATTGTGTTGAATTGAGTATTGATGGATATTGAAAATGAATTGACATTGTGTTGAATTGAGGATTATTGAAGTTAAGATTGAGAAATTTGTATTAGAAGTGTTTTTCTTTCAGGTTTTGAAGAACTATTTTTCCAAATTACAGCCGACACTTTGCCGAAATTTTTATAAAATTGCGGAAAATGAAATTGACTAAAATTCTCACTTATAATTTAAACTTCAATTAAAGGCTTTTAAATAATGCTTTAAAATTATTCTACCATTTAAAATGAATTGAAATTGTTTAAAATCCCTTGTAGTGTATTTAATGGATTATCAGTAGGCAAAGTTCGATAATTCATTAGGTATACTACGGGATCATGTTATGCCTTACGGAGGGATAAGGTGTGATAAGTATAAGGTTGAATTTGCCATATTACATGATTATGTTGATGAGATCAAGAGGAGTAACCCAAGGACTACCTATTTTGTTAAAATTAAGGAGACAGTTGAAGGGATGCAACAACTCACTCATTTTTATGTTTTTTTTAGGGCATTGAAACAGGGAATGATTGACGGATGCAAAAGAATAATTAGATTAGATGGAGCTTTTCTGAAAGGGGTATGTAAAGGGCAATTATTGGTGGTTTTGTCAAAAGATGGAAATAATCAAATGTATATAGTTGCTTGGGCTATAGTGAGTATGGAAGACCCTGGGATTGACACAGGGGAGGGATGGACATATGTCAGTGATATGTAAAAGGTATTGCTATACAATTAAATTATTGTCATTGGTTACATTATAATAATGTCCATTTACCATATTATGTTTATTGTATTTGTTGTTTATAGGGTTGGATTCCTATAATTAGAGAGGTGCTTCCAGGGGTGGAATACAGAATGTGTGTAAGACACATTTGGGTAAATTGGTCAAAGAAATGGAGAGGGGCAGAAAGAAGGAAAAAGTTTTGGACATATATATGGGCTACCATTGAGGTTGAGTTGAAAGACAATCTAAAAGAGTTGAACAAGCTGGAAACATATATTATGGAGGATTTTTTAGGTTACAATCACATTACTTTTTGTAAGGCATTTATTAAATTAGGTGGTTGTTGTGAGGTAGTAGAGAATAACATGTGTGAAACATTTAATGGTTGGATTTTACAAGCTAGATTTAAGTCGATAATCACAATGCTTGAGGAAATTAGGGTATAAGTCATGGAGAGAAATGATGAGGGGATTTGTAAATACATGGATAAATGATGTTTCCCCCATAGCAATGGAGAAGCTAGAGAGAAATAAAGTTAAGTCAATGGATTTCCATTTAAAATAGAAAGGGGACAATGGTTTTGAACTAGATGAGTGTGATTATGGACATACTGTGGATTTGAGGTTAAAGACATGCACATGTAGATCTTGGCAAGTGAAAGGGATACTATGTGCACATGCTATCTATGCAATGTATCATAGGAAGCTACAACCAGAAGATTTTATTTCCATATGGTATTCGAAAGAGACTTTTCTCAAGTCTTATTGGTATTTTGTTCAACTAGTAAGAGGGATGAGACTTTGGCTAGAAAGTGATTACCCATATATACAGCCACCTGAAATAAAAAAATTGCCAGAAAGACCCAAAAAGAACAGAAGGAGGGATAAAGATGACCCTAACAAGAGATATGGAAAGAGTTCCAAATGTGGAGTTCAAATGTGTTGCAAAGCATGTCACCAGGTTGGGCATAATAAGAAAACATGTCCATTAAAAACCTCATAAGCAAATGAGGTGCAAATTATTATAATCATTGTGAACTTAATTTTTTTTTATAAATTGCATCTCAATATTATCTGCTACTTATACTAATAAATTTTGTTTCTACTGTAAATTCCAAGAACTGATACATCTACTATTACATTAGTTCAAATTGCTAATGTACCTAGCATAACTTACACTGGTGGAAGGGTTTCTAGTAATGGAAGTGGTAGAGGCTATGGGAGTTGCAGAGGCAGTGTGAGTAGGGATGGTAGAGGCAATGGAAGTGGTAAGGGTAGTGGAAGTGGTGCTATGACAAACACTCCATTAAGTAATGTACCTATCACTATTGTCATTGGTGGAAAGGGTGTTAGTATAGGTAGAGGCAATGGTAGTGGAAGAGATGCTGATACAGGTAGAGGTGGTAGGGGCAATTCTAGTTTACAGCTTAGGTCAAGCACGGCCAATGAAGTTTTTATTGACAAAAAACCTACTTATGGTAATGAAACTGCATCTAACCAGACAAAAAGAAGTAAAACTTATGGTTACAGAATGAATATACCGGTGAAGCTATTAAAAATGTAAGTTATTTGTCTTGTGTATACTTGATTTTTTTAAAATCTTAGCTATATATGTTGCAACTAATAAGATTTGATGTATGCAATATAACCTAGAAGAGTAATGGAAAGAGTTATAATCAGACCAGCAAACTTCAAACATGCTTATGAAGATAACCTAGAAGAGTAATGAAAAGAGTTATAACCAAACCAACAAACTTCAAACATGCTTATGAAGATATAGAGGATTTAGGATTCAAACCAAGAGGTTTGAGATGGATCGGCCAAAATGTAGTAACTTTAAGGCAACTTCAGTAGTAACAATCTAAGATGGTTATGAATAGAGGACAACGGCATTCACAGCAAGGTTCCCAATCAACTCAAGCATCACAAGGCAGTAGTGTAATGGGGAATTGCATATATTATAGTGCAAAAGCCTAAACATATGATGTTTATTTGTAATTGTGATGGTATATTTTGGTGGAAAAAACTATCCTTTTTGTGGTTAGATAACTGTCCTTTTTTTTGTGAGTAATTGTAGTTTCAAAAAATATTGTTTAATTGGGTGCAATTATTCAATTTGAGTAATTGCAGTAGTATAGTGGTTGTTTTTTGCCAAAACTCGCTATATAACCTTTATATTATTGATGCAATGGCTATTTTAAAGTTGGATTTTGTTGTGCAATACTTAGTTTAAGTTTTGTTATTATTAGCTACTAAAAATTTGGTCTAATATGATTTGTAATTATTTACAAGCTCATTTTTTTACACGCTCATTTTTTTACAATATATTATGTTAAAATACATTCCACACTTTCATTCAAACACTATGATAAGATCAAATACAGATTCCAACAACTTGTAAAATTAGCATAAAGCCAAAATAACATTTCATTAATGGAGTGTTTACAAAACACAATTGCAATCTGTTACAAACAACTGTAGATTACAGAACAAAATGCATATCATTTCATTTGGCCATTTCATTTCCAATCCATAACACAACTAAATAACTAGATTACACATTTGAATAAGACACATTATGACACTAATAACACAACAAAGCTTCCACTTTTTCTCTCTATTGCTTGCTCTTTTTCTTTGTGCTTCAAAACCTGTACTCTTATTAGCAAACCGACAATCACTTGCTTAGCATACGTAGGAATAGGAGGGTCAAACCACATAAAATACCCACAAGCCCTTACATTCTGCACTTTCAAATAAATCACTTATCAAAACACATATTTTCATGTAATACCAAATTATACACTAGAGGGACTTACCCCATAATTTTTACACTAAAAAAACATTCTTCTAGGATTAAGATTTGTCTAAGAATGTTTGAGTTGAGCACAGTTGATTACCCAAAGTATCAAACTAGTACAACAAAATCATATGGAGGACCTTCCATTGTTGTTGCTTTCAAAACCTTCCTTCCTTTGATGCCATTATTCCTTTTAACACCATAATAAGAAGCATTGCTTCTTTTTTTGTTATTATTTCTTTTAACACCGCAATATGTGAGAATCCAAACTTACAAAACAAAAAATGGGAAGAGTGAATGAGAAATTATAGATTACAGTGAATATTTAGTGAGGATGGAGGATGAAGAAAATCTTTTTACCATTGTCTTCTTTAAATCCCTAGCTCATGAGAAACCTTCATTTGGGATTTTACCATTGTCTGGATTTAGGGTTTCTTTAAATGCCATGTCATTTTTTTTTTCTGCACTTGCTTTATAATGCATAAGTCTGCGCATGATGCTGACTAGGATAACAAGCGTTTAATAGTAACAATTTTAAAAAGTATGGGGTTGAATGGAATGAAATTAAAGTTAAAGGTGCCAATAGACTATTTGTATAAAATTCACTTGCCAAAATATGCTTTTGGCCTATAACATATAAGTTATAAAATCATATTTAATATGGAAATTATTTTCATATTTAAACCATTCATCTTAATATAATATTTAATGATAAATATACTTCATTTTGCCTAACCTAACTTGGTCAGTAATATATAACTCATATGATAGGTACTCGAACCAAATTAAATCAAACTTGATTTTATTTTTATTTTTTTTCATTTGATTTTTAAGCATGGACTTATTGGTTTGGGCTCAATGTAAACTTGTTAGAAAGCTTGAGTCTTCAAATACTAAGCTTTGGATTTGAGTTAGTGGGCTACTAAGCTTTGGTTTGTGATGCTGTCACAAGAATCTCCATGGGTATGGATCTGTAAAATAGGAAAGCACAAGGTGGGTTAGTTGACCACTGCTTCGATACCTAAGTCAGTATTGATAATTTGGAGAATGAGAGTAGGGTTGAGAGAAAAATAGTTAGACTGGTGTACCTGTCATCTCTGTATACATATATGGGTATTAGTTAGACTCCCATTGTGATTAGGAATGGGTATTAGATTCCTTTTAGAATTAGGAATGTTAAATCATAATAAGGTTTGACCCTGAGATATCTCAGACTTGCCTTGTTAATAAAGTTCTTATGAGGATAAGAGTATTCTCTTATTAGGATTCTAACTCGTTATGCGAGTATCTCAGAATCTCATCTTTGGGAGAAGGGAATCTTCTTTGTCCGAGTATTCTTGGGCAAACAATATATGTGGGCGATTGTGTTACAGGCGAGTTTCCTTATACTAATCTTGGTGGACGAACATCCCCCCGGTGTGTGTTTCTGATGGCATGTATCCGCAAGTATACAGGTCATCTCAAGTAATAGAGTGATGAGTCAAGTATCGTTCCCACAAGGATTTGCCGTTTGAGTACCAAACTATGAATGAAGTGATTATTTGGGCTAGTGATTGATGAATAAATGATAAATGTAAATGAGCAATATAAATTGATTAATCTAATTGGAATAGGTAAAGAGCAAGCAAATAAATTTTTAATCTAGATGCAATTGAACTAAATTAATAACGAGTAATTTAAATCAAAGTCTAATTATGTTAAAAGTGATTCCAGAGTTGGGGGTTTATACATAAATTAATTGGGATTTGTCTTGAGTATTCCAATTTTAAGGGAAAATAAAGTTTGAAGGTGATTGATTATAAATCCCTTTGATATCTTTTTCAAGCAAACCAACGTGTGTTTTAAAATAACCAAACCTACTTTTGTACGATATTTGATTAATTTAAAACCCATTAAGCTTTGTAACCAATCATTAATTCCTCTTAAAACCCTAGTTTACCCTAGTTTATTTCTAAATCTAGGTAATTTTAAGTTCCAATCGTTAATTATCTATCAATGACCTTCACCTTTCGGTCCTTCAATCAAAGATTAACACAATACCCAATGGGTACCAACATTAGGCAAGTAAGTCAAGCACACAAGAAATGAATCAAAACTCATACTTATATAAAATATGGAAATAACCAGTCCAAATCCACAAATTAATTTAAAACATATTTCCCCAACTCTAAAATCCAAAGAGTTTACTCACTCATGTTGGTATTTACAAGAGAAATTGATGGAAAAGTAAAGAAAAACATGATAGGAGGACTAAAAATAGAAAAACCCAGGTTAGAAGAACCCAAAACTCTGATTTCTGGAGCTTCCAGAGATGGTTTCAGCAGCTCCTCTTTCTCAGAAATAATGGCGTCCTCCTCCTCTCTATCCTTATAAATTTTTTTCCTTTTGTTTCTTATTGTTTCCTCTTTTATTAAAAACTAGAAAATGATGCTTTTATATGGTCCCAAAGATTACCCTAAAAATAGATAAGAGCCAAGGAATGGATAGGAAATGAGGTATAGAAACATCTAAGTCAGCAGAGTCATTCACATTTTTGGGCAGTCTGCTTAGGGTACTGCTTACCCTAAGTAGGTTCTTTAGCAATTTTTGGCCTGTGGTTGCACTTTGTGGTTAAGGTTAAGCAGACCCTCAGTAAATCTCGGCAGATTTGGAATAAAATGAGCTTTTCTACTGATGTTTGACTTCTAGCTTGACTTGTGTTGCACCTTAAGCACTGCTGCTTACCCTAAGCAGGATTTTAAGCAATTCTAAACAGGTTTTGAGAAGAAAGCTTGAATGTGTAGGATTTAAGTTGTGCTTGACTTGCGGCTTGCCTAAGCTTAAGGTTAAGCAATATGACATACTTTGAGCAGCATCATAAGCAAAGTCTCAAGTAAATTTCGGTTAACTTGATCTTTCAAGACTTGATTTCTTCAACTTTCTTCCATGCTTAAGGAATTCCAAATTTCTTCAAATCACTTCCTAATGCACTCATTGACCCTCAATTTGCCCCAAAAACCTATTAAAAACATCAAAATTATAAAAATCAAATATAAAGTAACTAAAGTTAACAAATAAGCTAAAATAAAGCTGAAAACATAAAATATACTAAAATGTAAGGGCAAAATGGATGCAAAACTACCCTAAAATGCCTATATGAAATGAGTGCAATAAATTCCCCCAAACTCAAACCTTTGCTTGTCCTCAAGCAAATTAAAAACAATTAATGCAATTTGGGGTACCTTCCCTTAAATTCATGAAAATTTCTTATCCAAGCTCTCAAACTTACTTTTAGCCACCAACAAGCCATATACCCACTTTCAAGGTACAAAGAATTTAATCCTTACCAAAGTTATCACCGCTTAGCCTTGGGTCAATTATTCATATCATCAAGCCCAAACCAATCAATCACAAAGAATAATCATGCCTAAATAGACTCTAGAGCAATTCATAAACTAAAGTGTCTCAAATAATGATGGAAGTAAATGAATGGATGAATGATATCCCAATCCCATAGGCAATTCTCCTATTCCAATCTCCACTAATGTAGCAAAACACCATCAAAAGATCAAAAGGACTTTCAAGGGTTGTAATAGGGCTAAGGGGGTGATAATGTGGCTAACAAGGAAAGGAAAAAGGTAACAAAATATGAGAATAATCAAATTGTTAAAATATCAAAACGCACAATTTTTTCTCTCTTTTTTTTTCTTTTTTTTTTTTAAGAATTAAATGGGGGAAGGAACTTTACAACTATTCACAAATGCTAGCATATAATTTTAAATCTTTTGGAGGGACTACATAAATAATATCGACTTTGAATTGCAATTGTCCCCTTTTAATTTACCCCCAAACTCATTTCTTTGTGTACTTGGATGGTGAATTACTTTACATACCATAATTGAATTTGCTAGCTTTTTTTACTTTGGTCACTTCTTCCAACTAATTATTTTTTTTCTCTTCCTTTTTTTTATTTTTATTTTTATTATTTTTTTATTTTTTAATTTTTAATCAAGTGTGTCTATCACTCAAAGAATTATTCTCATGGAGGATAGGTAAGTCTTTGGGTTTATGACTAGGCGTTAATATGGGTTCCAAAGAAATAAAAGGGAGAAATGTAGGCTCAAATTAGTTGTAACACCCTCCCGGTAACAACTCCGTACATTCTACTGTTCCGGTGACCGGTGTCGGTCCGGACAGCTAGAACGTCCGGAAAAATATTTAAACTAAAGTGAGGGACCATAACTAACTCAAATATTAACAAGAAAAATTTGGTAAAAATTTTAGAAATAAAATACAACCGAGTTAAACGAGCCGGTGCCCAAGCGATGGGTAACCAGAGGGAAGTTGCGGTTCTCGCAACGAGGAGCCCTAGACCCGGGGGAAAAATTATGAAATAATTTTTGGGACTCCAGAGAAGGGTTACTGAGGTTCCCATGGCATTAGAATGCCAAGAAAATATTTAGAAAAATTTTTCAATCGGTACAGACAATTTTGACCCGTTGAGCCGAACGGAGGGCATTTTGGTCATTTCGCCTTTAGAGGTGATTTTTGGCCTACTTGTCCAGTTAAGTAAATAATTAACATGACATAAAATATGAATTAATGTTGATGATAAATTAATTTGAAGTGAGTAGTGACGAAAAGAAAGGAAAAATAAAAAAAAGGCTCATTTATGACATCTTAATGATGTCATTTACAAGCTATAGCCAATTACAATTAAACAAACCATTAACCAACAAATAAAAGAGATAAATAAGACCAAATAAAGACCAAAGGAAACAAAAACGTGAGCAGCCTTCTTCCTCCCCAAAAATCAGCCATTTCCTTTGCCTTGCCCAACCTCCATTGACAACTTCAAGCAAGCTAACTTTCTTACTTTGTTTCACCACAAAACCCTAACCTCTCTTCATTAAAATTTTATCCCACACCTTAAACAACCTTTTGGCAGCCTAGAAAGTGAAGGAAGGTGAAGTTTTGAGTTGGGAAAAATCTGCCCTATTCAAGGTTAGTGCATTAGATACTTAAAACTCTTTATTTTTATGATTTGTAACTTGAATTGAGTAAGAATTGTAACTAAAATAAACAAGAATTATGTGTATACATACTATGAATTTTTGGCAGCCCTTGTGAAGGAATTATTTTGATTGGTTTGATGGACTTAGAGTGAACTAGAGCTTATGTTTAAAGTGCATACCTATACATATACAAAGAAAGAAAGAGTTAAATAAGGAATTTGTGAAAGCTCATATGGGAATTAGGGTTTTGAGAAGTGAAAAATTGATTTGGCTTAGGAAATTGTTAGAGAACATTTTAATGGTCAATTAGTGACCATTTTAGGTAAGTTGACCACAATTTGGACTGAAAAATAGTATGGCAAAGAGAAGGTGTAAGTCGCCTAGGACAAAGACAGAACGGATGAAATTTTAGTCCAATTACACAGCCATAACTTTGGCTGTGTTGATCCAATTGGTGTTTGGCCAATTGGACATGAAACTAGGCTTATAATGGCACATTTTTGCTGAAGAAACCATGTCCAAAAGACCAAAGCAAGAGGACCAAAACTTGGCCCCAATCCGGATACCCTGCAACTGATTCTGCAGAATGACCAAATGAATAGTAACTGTTCATTTGGCCATAACTCACTGTAGATTTGGTCAATTGACCTGAAATTTTTACAGAAACAATTTAAGACATAGAAAAACAACTTTCATGAAGGAACCTACCCCAAATTATGGCCAGAACCAATTCAAAAATGCAATCACAGTCACTGTTCATGTTACTGTAGATATGGTCAATTCTGCAGAGTGGCAATCCGGCCAGCTGTGGTTTTTGGACCATATCTAGAGTTACAAAACTCCAAATGGAGTGATTTAAAAAATGAAATTCAACTAGACAAAATAAGGAACAACTTTCATGTTTGTCATTCCCTCAAATTCCCACTGCAACAGGGCCCAATGGAACAGTAAAGTTGGGTCTCAAAAACTAAAATTTCTACCCTCTTAGAATTAAGTTGAGAAATGGAAATGGCAATCAATTCCAACAAGTTTTAAATAAAAAATGTGGTATGTTTGGGGTGTTAAAACCAATACACCTATTTTCTATCCAAAAGTCAACATTTTTGTTGACCAATGAGGTGAATAGTGACATCAAAACTTGAAATGCACAAATTGAAGAATTTAAAAGTTTCAAATGCCCTAGTATACCTAACAAGATTGGTTTGGATAGTTTGGCATGCCAATAGGGTTCGATTAGCGATCGCACATGGCAATATGCCATTCAGTGATTTTATGGCTCTTAGCCATTCGACCTTGTATTGAGATTTGGCCTTGTGCTCGATGTATTCTGACTTGTTAGCATTACATTGCCTGCCGGGAGATGCATATTTGACCGATGGTGTGACGGCGAGGTACTAGATACCCGGTGCGGTTTACATTATCGATCCGATCGTCTAGTGTAGGTTACTTGGGGCAACCAAATGAATAAAAGTGGACAAAGTAAATGATATACAAATACCAAACAAATAAAACATATACATTCACTACACATTTAAATTCTTGCTATTTTCTTTTATTATATTATTGCACCACTAAGCATTATGGTTTAGCGCGTTGCTTTTGCCACGCGTAGGTACTGGAGATTCAGATCGTGAGCCCAGTAGACCACAGACTGGGTGAGTCCATCCTGCAGCTCTGCACAGTATCCGTGTCACCTCAACTTCTGCAGTGCATTGGTAGGACACTAGGTGTCATTTTGACATTTTGTAACTAAATTTTGATTTTCTCATATGTAATTAAACTCGTGTAATGTATATTGAGATTTATGTAAATTATGAAAATTGTATTTGTGAATGGAAAAGTAAATGGTTATTTATGATTTATATGTGAGCATCACATGTGATGGATGATTGAGAATTGGAATTGAAATGTTGAGATCTTGATATTGAGTTTTGTGATGATATTGGAGTTGAGAATGAATGAATTTGTTTATTGGAAGTGTTTTTCACAGGTTCCGAAGAACTGTTTTTTTTCCATTTTTAGCCGGTACTCTGCTGGATTTTCTTTAAAATTTACGGAACCTCAAATAAATTATGATTTCAATAAATGACTTAAATGAGTTATATTTTACAAGTTATATTCAAAATTATGATGAAAATTAATTAGGGTATATTAGAGTGTGCCGGTACACCATGTGGCATTACTTACTCGTATATCTTGTACAGTGCAGGTGTCACATTTAGTGGTATCAGAGCCTGGTTTAGGCGTTTCTGGGCCTAGATTGAGTCCATACCATGCATTGCATTTGCAAGAGTCGAGGTGACACTAATGCAGATCTGTTTGTCTTTCTTATTTTGAATAGAATATGGATCCTTCATCTCAGAGAGCAGTCGAGGAGGAAGTGGAGAGTCATGCTCCACCTGCAGCAGCTGAGACTAGGGGTAGGGGAGAACCTACTCCACCAGCTCAAGCAGAGCCTGCTCAGCCTCCACAGGCCATGTTCCAACAAATGGCCGACTTCTTTAGACAAATGGTCGGGGTAATGCCAGCACCACCACCACCACCACCAGCTCCACAGCAGAAATCACGCCTGGAAAGGCTAAGAAAGTTTGGGGCGGTGGATTTCTTCGGCAAGAGACAAGATGACTCTGTTGCAGCCGAGAATTGGTTGAACAGAACGGGCAGAGTTCTAAAACAACTCCACTGCACCCCAGAGCAAAACCTAGAGGCTGCCATATCCCTGTTGCAAGATGATGCCTATGAATGGTGGGACACGGTGTCCAGTGAAGTGCAGCCAGAAGCTGTAACTTGGGATTTCTTTCTCTCCGAATTCAAGAAGAAATATGTGGGTACTGTATACCTGGAAGAGAGAAGAAGAGAGTTTATTAACCTGAGGCAGAGACAGTTGTCAGTGGCTGAATATGAGAAGGAATTTGTACGATTGAGCCGTTATGGAAGGGAGATAGTCCCTGATGAAGCTGAAAGGTGCAAGAGATTCGAAGAGGGACTAAATGACAACATCAAGATCCAGCTCACTGCCTTGGGAATCATAGGATTTAGCAAGTTAGTGGAAGCTGCAATAAGGGTTGAAAAAGTAAGAATAAGTGAGCAGACCAGAAGGGAGAGACAGCAGAAGAGGGGCCCGGGTCAGTCTAGCTCATCTCCTGCACCTGGGAAGAAGTTCAGAGGTCTACCTGCACAGAGTTCAGGTCAGCCACATGGTCAGGGTCAGTCTCAGGGGCCCAGGCCACAGTTCACCCCTAGGAGAGGTCAGTCCACACTATCAGTGGGCGCTCTCGAGGATGGGGTTCAGGACCAGCCCCAACATCTTCTCGCATGTCCACACCATGCGAAATGGCACAAGGGGGAGTGTTGGAGAGTGACGGTGCTGCTTGAGATGTGGGTCGCAGAGCATCGGTTGAAGAAGCGTCCACGCAGAACTACTACATTTGCTCCAACACAAGCGAAAGACATGCTCTGCACCACGAGAGGTAGAAAATCGGCGGATCGGCGTAGTGGGACCATCACGAGGCTCGCATCTCGAGCCAGAGAGGCCAGATAATAGACCACCTGCCAGAAATTATGCCCTGAGAGCTCAGGAGGAGCAAGATGCCCCGGACGTCATCAGGGGTACATTCTCCCTCTACAATACTCCTGTGCATGCATTGGTGGATCCAGGATCCACTCATTCCTACACTTGCATCAACTTACCCGTAGAAAGGGGGATACTAATAGGGGAGAGTGACCAAGACATTCTGGTCACTAATCCATTGGGTCACAGTGTAGTGGTGAACAAGGTATACAAGGGTTGCCCGTTAAGGATTCAGGGGTATGAATTCTTGGCAGATCTGATTGAGTTGCCCTTCCACGAGTTTGACGTGATTTTGGGAATGGACTGGTTGTCATGTCATCAGGCAATAGTTGATTGCAAATTGAAGAGAATTTCTCTGAAAACTCCTGAGGGTAATGAGATTTCAGTTGTGGGTGAAAGGACAGATTTCTTGTCCAATGTCATCTCAGCCACAGTTGCAAGAAGAATGATGAGAAAAGGCTGTGAAGCCTACCTAGCACATGTGGTGGATACTAGGCAGGCTAAGCCAAACCTGAGTGGTATACCCACAGTGAGAGACTTCCCAGAGGTATTTCCTAAAGAGTTGCCTGGTTCGCCACCAGAAAGGGAAGTCGAGTTTGCTATTGAGACACTGCCGGGAACAGCACCCATTTCCATTGCTCCTTATAGGATGGCACCCACTGAATTGAGGGAGTTGAAAACTCAGTTGCAAGAGTTGCTTGATAAGGGGTTCATACGCCCCAGTGTGTCACCATGGGAAGCGCCAGTGCTGTTTGTGAAAAAGAAGGATGGGACTTTGAGGCTATGCATTGATTACCGGCAGTTGAATAAAGTGACAGTGAAAAATAAATATCCGTTGCCTAGAATTGATGATCTGTTTGATCAGTTGAAGGGAGCAGGATTATTTTCTAAGATTAATCTCAGATCAGGGTATCATCAGCTGAGGGTGAAGGATGTAGATGTGCCCAAGACTGCATTCAGGACCCGGTACGGGCATTATGAGTTTCTGGTGATGCCCTTTGGCCTAACAAATGCACCAGCGGCATTCATGGACCTTATGAACCGTATCTTCTATCCATACCTAGATCGGTTCGTAGTGGTCTTTATTGATGATATTTTGGTGTATTCCAAGACCAAGGAAGAACATGATGAGCATTTGAGGATTGTTCTGCAAACCCTGAGAGAAAAGGAACTGTATGCTAAGTTGTCCAAGTGTGACTTCTAGTTAAATGAGATTGCATTTCTTGGACACATAGTGTCAACTGATGGGATTAGGGTGGATCCCAAGAAAATAGAAGCAGTGATGGAATGGAAGCCTCCCAGAAATACAACTGAGGTCAGAAGCTTCTTGGGGCTAGCTGGGTATTACAGAAGATTTGTGAAGGGATTTTCCTTAATAGCTGCTCCAATGACCAAGTTGTTACACAAGAATGTCAGATTTGACTGGAATGACAAGTGTCAGACCAGTTTTGAAAAGTTGAAGGCTATGTTGACAGAGGCACCAGTGTTAACACAGCCAGTGTCAGGAAAGGACTTCGTGGTCTATAGTGATACTTCTCATAATGGGTTAGGGTGGGTACTGATGCAAGAGGGGAAGGTGGTCGCTTATGCTTCCAGACAGCTAAGGCCACGTGAACAGAACTACCCTACCCATGATCTAGAGCTTGCAGCAATTATCTTCGCACTGAAGATATGGAGGCATTACTTGTATGGTGAAAAGTGCTACATTTACACAGACCACAAGAGTCTCAAATATTTGCCAACCCAGAAGGAGCTCAACCTTAGACAGAGGCGATGGATTGAATTCTTGAAGGACTATGATTGTGTAATTGACTACCATCCTGGGAAGACAAATGTAGTTGCTGATGCTTTGAGCAGAAAGTCCATCACAGCTTTGAGATCATTGAATGCCCGTCTCACTTTGATTCGAGATGGAGCTATTTTGGCTGAGTTGCAAGTGAGGCCAAACCTGCTACAGCAGATTTTAGATGGGCAGAAGGTAGATGAGAAGCTAATGGCTATTATGAGCAAAATCCCAGAGGGAAAAGCAGCTGACTATGAGGTGAGAGCAGATGGGTGTCTGCACTACAAAGGAAGACGTGTGTACGGATAATGGGGAATTGAAAGCGATATTCTAAAAGAGGCACACACCAGTGTATATGCTATGCACCTGGAAGTACAAAGATGTATCATGATCCAAGCTCCGGTATTGGTGGCACAGTATGAAGAAGGACATAGCTGACTATGTGACTAAATGC
This sequence comes from Hevea brasiliensis, assembly GCF_030052815.1. Taxonomy (NCBI): domain Eukaryota; kingdom Viridiplantae; phylum Streptophyta; class Magnoliopsida; order Malpighiales; family Euphorbiaceae; genus Hevea; species Hevea brasiliensis. The sequence continues at coordinate 35,953,618 of NC_079510.1, read as the reverse complement.
TTGACATGTCAGCAAGTCAAGGCAGAACATCAAGTTCCATCAGGTTTGCTACAGCCTATACGCATACCTGAATGGAAATGGGATCGGGTCACCATGGATTTTGTAAGTGGTCTACCTCTCACCCGAAAGAAACATGATGCAGCATGGGTGATAGTTGATAGATTGACAAAGTCAACACACTTTCTGCCAATTAGGACTGACTACTCACTAGAGAAGTTAGCAGAATTGTATATCAGTGAGATAGTTAGACTGCATGGAATTCCACTTTCCATCATATTTGATCGAGACCCAAGGTTTACGTCGAGATTTTGGAAGAAGTTGCGTGAATCCTTGGGTACACAACTCCACTTCAGCACAGCTTTCCATCCTCAGACGGATGGGCAATCAGAAAGAGTAATCCAGGTAAACAATTGAAACCAATGAAATTGATACAAATATTGAATTGAAATGATAACAATAACATGAAATATATGTCAGGTCCTTGAGGATATCTTTGAGGAGTTGTGTCATTGAGTTTGAGGAAGTTGGGATAGATACCTCCCAATGGCGAGTTTGCATACAACAATAGCTACCAAGCTAGCATTCAAATGGCCCCATATGAAGCCTTTGTATGGGAGAAAATGTAGAACTCAGGTGTCTTTGGACTGAATTGGGCGAAGACAAGCGGTGGGGCGGACACTGGTGAAACAGACTGAGGAGAAAGTGAAACTAATCAAAGCCAATCTGAAGGTTGCCTCAGATAGACAGAAATCTTATGCCGACCTGAAGAGAAAAGAAATAGAATATGTGGTTGGCGACAAAGTGTTCCTCAAGGTGTCACCATGGAAGAAGGTATTGAGGTTTGGAAGGAAAGGTAAGTTGAGCCCTAGGTTCATTGGCCCATATGAAGTCATTGAACGTGTGGGTCCAGTGGCCTATAGGCTAGCTTTACCACCAGAGCTGGACAAGATCCATAATGTGTTTCACGTATCCATGCTCAGAAGATACCGCTCAGATCCTTCACATGTCATCTCCAGAGAAGAAATTGAAATACAACCGGATTTGACATATGAAGAAGAACCTCTACGGATCTTGGCTCGGGAAGTGAAAGAGTTGAGGAACAAACAGATTCCACTGGTGAAAGTGCTTTGGAGGCACCACAACACCGAGGAGGCAACTTGGGAAAGTGAAGAGACGATGAGGCAACAGTTCCCTCAACTGTTTGCATCAGGTAAATTTCGAGGACGAAATTTAAATTAGAGGGGAAGAGTTGTAACACCCTCCCGGTAACAACTCCGTACATTCTACTGTTCCGGTGACCGGTGTCGGTCCGGACAGCTAGAACGTCTGGAAAAATATTTAAACTAAAGTGAGGGACCATAACTAACTCAAATATTAACAAGAAAAATTTGGTAAAAATTTTAGAAATAAAATACAACCGAGTTAAACGAGCCGGTGCCCAAGCGATGGGTAACCAGAGGGAAGTTGCGGTTCTCGCAACGAGGAGCCCTAGACCCGGGGGAAAAATTATGAAATAATTTTTGGGACTCCAGAGAAGGGTTACTGAGGTTCCCATGGCATTAGAATGCCAAGAAAATATTTAGAAAAATTTTTCAATCGGTACAGACAATTTTGATCCGTTGAGCCGAACGGAGGGCATTTTGGTCATTTCGCCTTTAGAGGTGATTTTTGGCCGACTTGTCCAGTTAAGTAAATAATTAACATGACATAAAATATGAATTAATGTTGATGAAAATTTAATTTGAAGTGAGTAGTGACGAAAAGAAAGGAAAAATAAAAAAAAAAGGCTCATTTATGACATCTTGATGATGTCATTTACAAGCTATAGCCAATTACAATTAAACAAACCATTAACCAACAAATAAAAGAGATAAATAAGACCAAATAAAGACCAAAGGAAACAAAAACGTGAGCAGCCTTCTTCCTCCCCAAAAATCAGCCATTTCCTTTGCTTTGCCCAACCTCCATTGACAACTTCAAGCAAGCTCACTTTCTTACTTTGTTTCACCACAAAACCCTAACCTCTCTTCATTAAAATTTTACCCCACATCTTAAACAACCTTTTGGCAGCCTAGAAAGTGAAGGAAAGTGAAGTTTTGAGTTGGGAAAAATCTGCCTTATTCAAGGTTAGTGCATTAGATACTTAAAACTCTTTATTTTTATGATTTGTAACTTGAATTGAGTAAGAATTGTAACTAAAATAAACAAGAATTATGTGTATACATACTATGAATTTTTGGCAGCCCTTGTGAAGGAATTATTTTGATTGGTTTGATGGACTTAGAGTGAACTAGAGCTTATGTTTAAAGTGCATACCTATACATATACAAAGAAAGAAAGAGTTAAATAAGGAATTTGTGAAAGCTCATATGGGAATTAGGGTTTTGAGAAGTGAAAAATTGATTTGGCTTAGGAAATTGTTAGAGAACATTTTAATGGTCAATTAGTGACCATTTTAGGTAAGTTGACCACAATTTGGACTGAAAAATAGTATGGCAAAGTGAAGGTGTAAGCTGCCCTAGGACAGCAGCAACGGACTGAAATTTCAGTCCAATTACACAGCCATAACTTTGGCTGTGTTGATCCAATTGGTGTTTGGCCAATTGGACATGAAACTAGGCTTATAATAGCACATTTTTGCTGAAGAAACCATGTCTAAAAGACCAAAGCAAGAGGACCAAAACTTGGCCCCAATCCGGATACCCTGCAACTGATTCTGCAGAATGATCAAATGAACAGTAACTGTTCATTTGGCCGTAACTCACTGTAGATTTGGTCAATTGACCTGAAATTTTTACAGCAACAAGTTAAGACATAGAAAAACAACTTTCATGAAGGAACCTACCCCAAATTATGGCCAGAACCAATTCAAAAATGCAATCACAGTCACTGTTCATGTTACTGTAGATATGGTCAATTCTGCAGAGTGGCAATCCAGCCAGCTGTGGTTTTTGGACCATATCTAGAGCTACAAAACTCCAAATGGAGTGATTCAAAAAAGGAAATTCAACTAGACAAAATAAGGAACAACTTTCATGTTTGTCATTTCCTCAAATTCTCACTGCAATAGGGCCCAATGGAACATTAAAATTGGGTCTCAAAAACTGAAATTTCTACCCTCTTAGAATTAAGTTGAGAAATGGAAATGGCAATCAATTCCAACAAGTTTTAAATACAAAATGTGGTATGTTTGGGGTGTTAAATCCAATACACCTATTTTCTATCCAAAAGTCAACATTTTTGTTGACCAATGAGGTGAATAGTGACATCAAAACTTGAAATGCATAAATTGAAGAATTTAAAAGTTTCAAATGCCCTAGTATACCTAACAAGATTGGTTTGGATAGTTTGGCATGCCAATAGGGTTCAGTTAGCAGTACTGCACATGGCAATATGCCATTCTGTGATTTTATGGCTCTTAGCCATTCTGACCTTGTATTGAGATTTGGCCTTGTGCTCGATGTATTCTGACTTGTTAGCCATTACATTTGCACACCGGGAGATGCATATTTGACCGATGGTGTGACGGCCCGAGGTACTAGATACCCAAAGGTGATTTACCGTTATCGATCCGATCGTCTAGTGTAGGTTACTTGGGGCAACCAAATGAATAAAAGTGGACAAAGTAAATGATATACAAATACCAAACAAATAAAACATATACATTCACTACACATTTAAATTCTTGCTATTTTCTTTTATTATATTATTGCACCACTAAGCATTATTGCTTAGCGCGTTGCTTTTGCCACGCATAGGTACTGGAGATTCAGATCGTGAGCCCAGTAGACCACAGACTGGGTTAGTCCATCCTGCAGCTCTGCACAGTGTCCGTGTCACCTCAACTTCTGCAGTGCATTGGTAGGACACTAAGTGTTATTTTGACATTTTGTAACTAAATTTTGATTTTCTCATATGTAATTAAACTCATGTAATGTATATTGAGATTTATGTAAATTATGAAAATTGTATTTGTGAATGGAAAAGTAAATGGTTATTTATGGATTATATGTGAGCATCACATGTGATGGATGATTGAGAATTGGAATTGAAATGTTGAGATCATGATATTGAGTGTTGTGATGATATTGGAGTTGAGAATGAATGAATTTGTTTATTGGAAGTGTTTTTCACAGGTTCCGAAGAATTGTTTTTTTTTCATTTTTAGCCGGTACTCTGCCGGATTTTCTTTAAAATTTACGGAACCTCAAATAAATTATGATTTCAATAAATGACTTAAATGAGTTATATTTTACAAGTTATATTCAAAATTATGATGAAAATTAATTAGGGTATATTAGAGTGTGCCGGTACACCGTGTGGCATTACTTACTCGGGTATACTGTACACGGGTACGAGGTGTCACATTAGTTCCAAAGGGAAATTTTAAAGTGAGGTTGGCTAAGGCTAAAATATGGGTTTAAAATTCAAAGAATTCCAAGATCATTTCTTTCTCAAGTGCATGCTATGATTTCGCCTTAAAAGGTTTGGAAGGATTGTTCTAGGATTGGTAAGATATCAATTAGCTACTTATTACCCTAGAATTTTCTCTAGGCACTCAAACTCAATACAATTGAATGGGTGGCCCTTGACTAAGAAGATATAAATTAAGGCAAGAATCTAATAACCTTGTACCTATCCAGAACTTTCAATCCATCAAACCCTTCTAAAAGTAAGTTCAATTGCTCTTCAGAGTAATTCTCAATCCTCTAAGGACAAGGTAAAAAAAAAATATTTTTATGATATGCATGATCCTAAAATGAATGCATAAATCAAATTAAAACTAAGTGTAATCTATATGAAAAATATATGCAAGTGTAAGTGTATGAGTATAGACATGTGTGTGGTATATGTATAAGTGTATAGATTAACTATATATGAATGAATGAAATGCAATAAATGAATGAATGAAAACTTTAAAAATTTCAAAAATTTTACAAAAATTTCAAAAATTTTACAAAAATTTTGCCCTCACCCCCAAACTCAAATGAGACATTGTCCTCAATATCTAAAATGAATGCAAGGATGGACAAAATTGTGTGAGCTAATCAATTAATGAAATATATATACAATTGGGAATTAGATCAATATAAGCTAAAGAATTCCAAAATTAAGCTCAAAATGGTATTAACAATGAAGGTTTAGAAAGAAAAATGTGAGAAATTATCCCAACTGTATGAATTTACAATGCTTAAGAAGGTGCTTAAGATGTTGCTTAACCTGTTGCTTAAGGTTAAGCAAGGGTTGCATAAGGTTAAGCAAGATCTTAGGCACTAAGAACCTGCTAAAATATAAAGAACTGTGAGTGATCCAATACCTCATGATGAAATTAAATAGATTTGGCTAAAGGTAAACTGTGTCACTCATCAATATCAATAAAATTAAAACTGAATAAGAGATAAAGTGCAAAAATAATGTGCAAAAAGATGAAAAAGTATAATGAAATAAGATCTAATAGTGAAATTAAGAATCAAACCAAAGAACATGCATAAAAGAACTATATTCAGAACTGTAAAAGAATATTAGAAAATAAAGTAAAGGAAATATGTAAATTGTAAGCACAATCAGAAAATAAAATAAACTACAATTATTACCAAAGTTTAAAATTCAACTATCAAATTATAAAAGTAAACCCAAGACATAAACTAAAACTGAAATAAAGTAAGCTAAATAAATTGTTGTTATTGATGTTGCTATCAACGGTATGCTGCTGCTGATGGGTCTGCAGGTGGCACAAGGGTTGCTGCATCAGGTTCTGCAGGGCCTTTTTGGTGATCCGAAGCTTCAGAGGCTGTCTCCAAGTTTTCTGTGAGGTCCTTCATTTGCTGGAGCATGTCTTGGCCCCAATGATATAACTTGTTAAAAGATTGGGCCAATTGTTTTAAAGCTCCAACATTTGAATTTCCTGCTACTTTTTAAGAGATGAAAATCTCTTTTTAAGCCTCTTTTCTAGCTTCTTCTGCTGTTTGACCTACTGCTGACCCATAACATCAATTTTAACTTCTAACCCCTTCAAGGTTTCAAGAATTTCTATGGTTTCAATTGGAGGAACAAATGGTTGGGAAATGAAGCTGGCTACCTTAGATTCTAAGGATCTTAGAAGGGACAGAATTTCTGGTGAAAATTGTTGTTCAATGGCTGCTGGAGGTGCTGGCATAGGTTCTGTTGGTGCATAACCACTTGGTGCTGCAGAACCACTAGCATCACCATGCTACTGTAACAATAAATAAGTGTGCCCTTTCTTCTCATAAAGATCCATGTGAAGCGACATTGTGCTGTCTAAAAATGACTCACTAGAAACTGGCACAAGCTTATATAAACTAGCATCAAAGCCAAAAGAATTGGCTATGGTAGTTATATATCCTCCAAAAACTATGCTACCTGTGGTGTGCCTTGTGACAGTTTGGTGCCAATGAGTAGCTAAGAAGTAGGCTGAGCTAATTAGTTTTCTCTCCTTCATACACCACAAGAAAAATAAGTCTCCAGCACCCATAATGCTATTACTGTGCCGTTTGTTTAAAACAGTGTAAGAGATAAATCTATGAAGATATTTCTGAAGGAACGAAAACATGAAAAACACAAGTTTACATCATTGAATTCAAAAATTTTACCTAAGGTCACATGCATCATGCAAGATTTATTTTTATCTATTTGATTTCAATGATAAACAACATATTAAAACTCTTTTAATATTTTTTTGGATCTTTATTTTCTATTTAAGATTTTAAAATTAATCAGATTAATTTTAGAACCCTAGATTAAATCAAGAACGATTACACTAACCTCTTGATGCGCTGCAGCGTATTTGCGCCTTTGAGATTCGTCTTCAGGACACCAAACATTGTCCCTCTAGCTTGTCCACACCAAGAACAACTATGGTAGCCCTTGAATAGCTTCTAAAGCTTTTTCTATTAATTAAAAAATCAAGTTCTGCATTTTAAAAGATTAGAGATGTAAACAAGACACTAGAAACAATTTCTAGTATTTTTAATTCAAGAGATTGATGGCTAATCTCTTTGAATTGATAAGAGATGAAGAGGAAGAGATGGAGAGCCTCAAAATGGCATGACAAAGGAGTGTGGCTGCTGGTTGTCTTTTATTTTTCTCATAACAACACTTATATAGCTAGGTTAACACATTAAACCCTTGCCACATGTCACCCTTTGATTAGCTCTAGGTTTAAGTGACCCAATCACATTGTGCCAAGTGTCAAACTTATATTTAATCTTAATTTTAATCATCTTACATGATTAAAAGACATTTGGCAAGCTTATGTGTAATGCCATGTGTCACCATCTCATGGTGCCACGTGTCACACTGCGAAATGACCAAAATGCCCCTGTGTCTTAATTTTGAGTTCTTAACCCAAAATAAATATTTCTCTTCTTCTAATTAATTTATATCAAATATAAATAAATTAATTAATCTCTATTAATTAATTTCTCATTAATTAAATTCATATTTAAACACTTTAAATATAAATTTAACTTATACTATACATCCAATAATCTAGATTTGGTTTCAAGTCATGCTAGGGACTTTACAATCTAATTGCAAACCAAACCTATTTAATTAATCAATTAAACTCTTTAATTAATTAATTAAATCATATTTAATTAGGTGATAACTTGTGTATGTATGTGACTTACTAGGCTCATCACTAATTGGCAATGAGATATGATATCAACTCTTAATATCATCAGAACTCTTTCTTACCATAAATGATTTCTCTAAATCATTTTATGCACCTCATAGACCATGGTTAACACCTAGCATAGCATGCCATGGCCACCCAATTAGTAATAAGGTTTACCTTAAATGAACCTATAATCATATGTTACCATGCACTAGAATCTCTCTGTTACAAAATCACAACTCAAGCTAGAGTCATGGTTTACGTCAAACTCCATTTGCTATGAATATTATGTTCTCTTTTAATTCCAGTTCTTGATTAAAAAGATTTTCTCATCAGAAACTCTTTTCTGATTAAATCTATCTATTCTGGCCAGGAACTTAAAACATCAAGAACAATTAAATGAACATAGGATTTTATCTTTATTTACTTAGAGGAACAGATTCCATCTTGATCAACACCTACCTCCATATATAACTAGTAGGAGCCAACACATGTCCATATACCCATACACAGTACAAGTATGAAAGCAGTATCAAACTCAAACTACCTATATACAAGATAACTGTGCTATCTCAGGTCTAAAGATTATATGCACTGATATGATTTATGACAAAACATTGACAAGAGTAAACTCCATGTGCTTGTCCTAAGTGTCACTAGTTCGGCCTACTTATCATTTATAAGTGCCTATCATGTTTGCTATATGGCATGAGACTCACCATTCCATCTTATTTATATCTCATATAAATAACTTGGTAACAAACATGAATACAATCTTTCTGGATAAATCATGTCCTTATTATGAAGTATCCTCGATTTTGAACCTATTTATGATACTTTGTACTAGAAATACTATCACTCATATTCTTAACAACTTAAGAATAGAATTTCTAACAAAATATCAATGGACATTTTCTATTACACATAAATATATTATGTAAATAAAAAAGTGGAAATGCCTTTTATTAATAAAAATATGTACATGATACATACTAAATGATATGCTCTAGGGCATACTACTAACAATTTTAACACAGGATCCACTATCCTGGTTGCCTTTACTGTCCTCTGCCTATAATAACCTCCATAGGGGGCAATTTCCTTCCAAAATTTAACAGGATCATAGATGGTTTGTTGCCACTCAATGCTCTTATATCCAGTATCCTGAAAACCAAAAATTGCACTCATAGAGCCCATATCTAACTCCCTATCAATGCCAGCACATCTAAAGCAGATTACATCTCTATGGCCAGGGACAGTAGGTTTGAAATTCAACCTTAGGGAACTCAAAAACTCCAAAGTCAAATCTTTATACACTGGTTCCCTAATCCTAGCAAACTCAGTCCAATTGACAGCATCTAAATAAGCAAACACTTCTCTTAAAATTTGCTCATACATATATTTATTTGCTGCAATGGGCTTGGAGGCTAAACTCTCATATGCATTTTTCATATCTATGTCTTTGAAAGCCCAAGGTAATGGAGAAATTACCTCCTCTATGTCATCTGTAGATGCTGAAAGTGCTGCTGAGCATTAGCAGGCTGAGAAAATGTTAATGGCAATTGAATTGCAGGAATTGGAGCAACTGGTGATGGAATTGATGATGCTGACCTTGTTCTCTTACTAACTGGCTCTGAGGAAACCCTAGGTGAGGATTCGAAATCCATAGGAACATGTGATGACCCTTTTCTTTTCGCAACAAAGGCTTCCTTGGTTCTACCTGCAGCCATTTTGGTTTTAGTTTTAGGTTTGGCTTGAGTTGGCACAAGTTCAAGCATCGGTTCTTGAATTTGGGTTTCGATAATGGGTGTTTCAATTGGGGTTTTTATGGCAAGGGCTAGGATGGGTGTCTCAATGGAGGCTTCATTTTGTGGTGTGAGGGGTGTCGGCGGAATGAGGGGGGGTGTTTGGTTTTGCGGTAGTGGTGGTGAAGATGGTGGAGGCGATTGTGGTGGCGATGGGTTGCTTGGTGGTGACTGTGGTGGCGACGGCAGACTTGAACTGGGGGTAGGGTTTGCGCTAGCAGATGGTGAAGAAGTGGCCATTTTTTATTTAGCAAATTTTTTGGATTTTTTGGGTTTGTGGGTAGACCAAATCTTGGTTATCGCCATTTAATAAGTAGAAATAATCTCTTTAACTTCCCAAGAATAGCCGAAAGAGATGGTGGAGGGAGTGGGAGAGTGCTCTGGTTTATCGGGAGTGAGAATGGAATAAAAGTGGCAAAAATTTGGGACTTTTAAAATTTAGGGTAGACAACTGGTGACTTAGGGTAATGCTTAGGGTTAAGCACGGATTGCAAAGGGTACAGCTTAGGGTAAGCACATAGCAATTGTTGAACTAAAGATTCTGGTTTTGCTTAGGGTTAAGCAAAAATTTACTTAAGGTTAAGCAGGAGTTGCATAGGATACAGCTTAAGGTAAGCAACATCTTCAGCAAGTTTTGGCAGGTTTTGGGAAAATTTATGATTTCACTTACCAAAAACAATCCAAATATTATGGAATACTATCATGACCCTCAGCAAATCTCAAATACACATAAACACAATAAAATTTAAGAATTTAAGCTCATCATCTCTCATAAACTTATCAAACATAATACAACCATGAGGGAATTGAGAGACAAATAGCTCAAATTAGGCACGGATTGTAATTACCCTTTTCTTTTGCAAACTTAATGAAATGGTCTTATTCCTAAGCTTATACCCAAAGCACATTTTCAATAACATTTGAGACAGATTCCAAGCATTCAAAAATTGCAGAAAAGATATAAATATTGACCTCTTAAGCAGCATGAACAGTAGCGTGAATAGTAACATAAATAGTAACTCAAACAAAAACATGCAAATTCTAAAAAACTACAAAAACTATATATACACTAAAAGGTAAAACTCAATAAATAGTCTTTTTGCACTCCAATAAAGTTCACATCAGTCCTAAATATCAAAATTGATCCTCCTTTAAGTTGCATTTCACAAAAATTTACACAAAATACAAAATCAGACATGTGCTATCAAGTAGATTTCAATATCAGCAGTTTAGCACAAGTTTAAAAGTGTTACTGTTCACAGGGACTGGATAAAATACAGAAATTTGCTTCATACTTATTCCTTCTCAATTCTTTCCTTTAGCTACAAGTTTCAATTTGCCCAATCTTCATGAATGACCTACAAAAGATAAACAAATGTCATTTTTTAGTTTTATGAGGGTAAAATGAAATGGAAAATTAATAAACTATAAAAGGATATGCTTAGGTTGCCTCCCAAGAAGCGCTTGTTTAAGGTCTTAAGCTTGACCTTCCACTCCAAATCACCTAGATATCCCTAGTTGGGGAACCAAGCCATGAAACCTCTACAACCTTTTGCGTGGGCTCTCCAACAATATAGTGCTTTAATCTTTGCCCATTGACTTTGAAAGTACCTGAGGTTTCATTCCCTATCTCCACAGCTCCATATGGATATACCTTTGTAACAGTGTAAGGCCCTGACCATCTTGACTTCAATTTTCTGGGAAATAACCTTAACCTAGAATTATATAAGAGAACAACATCCTCTTCTTGAAATTCTTTCCTCCTAATATGCTTATCATGCCATCTCTTAGTTCTTTCCTTGTAAAGCTTGGCATTTTCATAAGCATCCAATCTAAGTTCCTCAAGTTCATTTAATTGCAACATTCTCTTTTCTCCTGCAGTCTTTAAGTCAAAATTCAGTGTCCTTATGGCCCAATATGCTCTATGCTCTAACTCCAAAGGTAAATGACAAGCTTTCCCATAAACCAATCTAAAAGGAGTGGTGCCAATGGGAGTTTAAAAAGCTGTCCTATAGGCTCAGAGAGCATCATCTAACTTTAATGACCAATCTTTCCTTGAACTGTTCACTGTTTTCTTAAGACTTCTTTTCAACTCTCTATTTGAAATCTCCACTTGACCACTAGTTTGTGGATGGTAGGGTGTTGCAACCTTGTGTTTTACTCCATATTTTTGTAATGATCTCTCAAATTGATGGTTGCAAAAATGAGAACCTCCATCACTTATAATGGCACGTGGAGCTCCAAATCTTGTAAAAATGAACTTCTTAAGGAATTTGATCACAACTCTAACATTATTAGTTGGATATGGAATAGCTTCAACCCATTTGCTCACATAATCTACCCCAACTAAAATGTACTTGTGTCCAAAGGATGATGGAAAGGGTCCCATAAAGTCAATGCCCCACACATCAAATAATTCCACCTCCAATATGTTTTAGAGGGGCATTTCATCTCTTTTTGAGATATTTCCCATCCTTTGACACCTATCACATGCATTTACAAACTTTCTTACATCTCTAAACATATGTGGTCAAAAGAACCTTGCTTGGAGAACTTTTCTACAGCCTTTGTAACAGTCATATAACCCCCATAAGGTGAGGAATGGCAATCTCTAATGACATCCTCTATCTCCTCATCAGCTAAACATCTCTAAAATGGGGGTGGCATTTTCTCAATAATTTCTACCTTTGCTTTGTCCACCTCAATACCCCTGTTTGACACAAGATGTCCTAAAACAATTCCTTCTTATACCATAAAATGGCACTTTTCCCAATTCAAAACTAAATTAAATTCTTCACATCTCTGCAAAACTTTAGACAAGTTAGACCATAATATCCTCAATTAAATCAAAAAATTTGGACATCATACATCTCTAAATGTAGCTGGGGCATTACATAATCCAAATGGCATCCTTCGAAATGCAAAGGTACCATAGGGACATGTGAAGGTGATTTTATCCTGATCATCTGGGTGAATAGGGATCTGAAAGAACCCTGAATAGTAATCCAAATAGCAAAAATAAGAATGATGAGCTATTCTCTTAAGCATCTGATCTATAAATGGTAATGGAAAGTGGTCCTTTCTAGTTGCATTATTCAGCTTCCTATAGTCTATACACATTCTCCATCTAGTTACAGTCCTAGTAGGTATTAGTTCATCATTTTCATTTTTTACTACTATGATGCCCCCCCCCCCCCCCCCCTTTTTGGGTACAACATGAACTGGACTTACCCAATTGCTATCAGAAACAGGGTAAATGATACCTGCATCAAGCAATTTCAAGATTTCTTTTTTCACAACTACTTTCATATTTGGATTCAATCTCCTTTGTGACTCTCTAGAGGCTTTATGATCATTTTTCAACAAAATTCTATGAATGCACACAGAAGGATGTATTCCTTTAATATCATCATTGGTATAACCAATTATCCTTCTATGCTTTCTAAGAACTCTTAATAATTTTTCAACTTCACAATTATTCAGTTTAGCACTAACAATCACAAGATATGTAGAATTTTGACTAAGAAAAGCATATATGAGATTTGTTGGAAGAGGTTTTAACTCTACCTTCGGTGCTTCACTTTTTTCAAGCATTGGTGGTGAAGTTGTATCTTGCTTCAAATCTCCAATCTTCTCAACACTAGCCATAGTCAAAGGTGGATTTCCTTCCAAAATTTGAGTATATTCTGCAGCTTCTAAAATCTCATCCCTTTTTTTTATGTTGTAAACCAAACAAGCTTCTAAGGGATCTTCAGGATGTTGCTTTTTGAACACTTCCCTAACCACTTCATCTACCACATCAATTATCAAGCATGAATTTGAATCATCTTCCTTTTTCATTGGTTGAAACAGATTAAATTCAACTTTTTCTTCCCCAACTTCTAATGTAAGCCTTCCATTCTTTACATCAATCACAGCTCCAGTAGTAGCAAGGAAAGGTCTACCAAGAATAATAGAAATGTGTACATCCTTTTCCATTTCCAATACTACAAAGTCCACCGGTATGAAAATTTTTCCAACTTTCAGAGGAACATTCTCAATCACCCCTATTAGAAATTTAATAGACCTATCTGCAAACTGTAGTGACATGGTGGTAGGCTTCATTTCTCCAATCTTCATCTTCTCATAGATAGACAATGGCATTAGACTAACAATGGCTCCAAGATCACATAAAGCCTTATCTATACTGATATCCCCACTGTGACATGATATGGAAAAACTACCAAGATCTTTCAGTTTGGATGGAAGCTTATTTTACAAAATAGCACTGCTTTCTTCTGTGAGAGCTACGGTCTCAAATTCTTCCAACTTCTTCTTGTAAGACAAAATCTCCTTCAAAAATTTAGCATATGAAGGCATTTGTGCTAAGGCATCAGTGAAAGAAATAGTCACATGCAAAGACTTCAACACCTCCAAAAACTTCCCAAATTGTTTATCCAACTTTGCTTTCTGGGACCTTTGTGGGAATGGTAAAGGTGGCATGTAGGCTTTAGGTGCTACATATTTAGGTTCTTCCTCTTTACTCTCTCTCTCTTTTTACTTCCTTTTTCTTCCATTGAACTCTCTTTCTCAGTTTCAACTTTAACCTCAGTTTCAATTTTTTCATCTCCTTCTCTATTTTTCTCTTCTTCAACTTTCTCTTCAATCTTTTTATCTCCACTCTCCAATATTTTTGCACTTCTCAATGTAATATCCTTGTAATGCTCCCTTGAATTTTCTGGTTGGTTAGGAAGCTTCTCGAATGCTTTGTTGTTTGAAGTGCTAGCTTGTTGAGCTATTTGGTTCTCCAACATCTTATTATGTGCTGCCGTTTGATCCACTTTAGATGCTAATTGAGAAATCATTTCTTGTTGACTTTGATGGCTCACAAGTAGATTCTCAATCATAACTTCCAATCTAGCTATCTTGTCTAGTTGTGCTTGTTGTGGTGGAGGTTATTGTGGTTGTGGTGGAGCAGGTGCATGTTGAGGTTTAGAAATTCTAGGAGGAGGGCCTCTATTCTGCTGAAAATTCTGATGTTGCTGATACCCAAAAGGTTGCTGAAAATTCTGGTGTTGCCCTTGTCTACCTCCCAAAGAGAAATTTGAGTGTTTTCTCCATGCTGGATCATAGGTTGTAGAAAATGGGTTACCGCCTGGTCTTTGATTGTAGTTCCCCACATAATCCACGTGTTTACTTGAAAAATCTTGATTAGTGCAGAAAAATCAGCTACACAATTGACATTTGCAGCTCCAACTTCTACTGAATTACTTGAACCTCCAACTGAAGAATCTACTTTCATGCTTAGCTTGTCCATCTTCCTTATTAAAGCATCAAACTTAGCATTAATCATATTCATGGCATCAAGCTCAAACATACCAGCTGATTTCTTGATCTCATTCCTCTCACAATTCCACTGGTAGTTGTTGTAAGCAATTTTATCTAAAGCAAAAAAAAGCTTTATCTTCAGATTTCTCCATAAGATCACCTCCAGAAGATGCATAAATTATACTTCTAATGGCTGGTGAAACTCCATTGTAAAAGTGTTGAAAAAGCATCCACTTAGGAATCCCATGATGTGGACATATCCTTTGCAAATCCTTGTACCTCTCCCATGCTTTATACAAGCTCTCATCATCTCTAGGTTTGAAATAAGTCAGCTAATTTCTTAGCTTAGCTGTCTTGCTTGGTGGAAAATATTGAGCCAAAAATGCTTGAGAAAGTTCATCCCATGTTGTGATAAAACTCGGTGGCAAAGAATATAACCACTCTCTAGCTCGGTCCTTCAAAGAAAAAGGGAATAATCTGAGTTTAATTGCATCATCAGAAACTCCATTTATCTTCAACATATCACTGATCTCAAGAAAGTGTGCTAGATGCACATGTGGACTTTCACTTGGACTTCCCCCAAATTGTGATTGTTGCACCATCTGACACTGTGCAAGCTTCAATTCAAAATTATTAGCTTCTACTCTTGGTCTTGTGATATTTTTCATGAAATCCCCAATGTAAGGATAGGCATGATCCTTCACAAAATGATTGTTATTATTGTTGTCCATTTCTTCTTGTAATTGCTCTTGCTCTCATGCTCTTTCTTGTTGTTGAGCTTTAAATTCAACTTTTCTCCTCTTAGCATCTGCTCGTAAAGCTCTTGTTGTCTTTTCTATTTCTAGATCAAAGAATAAATTGATTTCTTCACTTTTTGCCTTTCTCATAAAATAAAAGTACCTCAAAAACAAAATAAATAAATTCTCAAAGTAAAATGGTAAAAGAAATTAAAAATAAAGTAAAATACCCAAATGAACCAAATAAACAATCGTTCAATATCAAACAAAAATCAAATCCCCGGCAATGGAGCCAAAAACTTGATGGCATGTATCCGCAAGTATACGGGTCGTCTCAAGTAATAGAGTGATGAGTCAAGTATCATTCCCACGAGGATTTGCCGTTTGAGTACCAAACTATGAATGAAGTGATTATTTGGGCTAATGATTGATAAATAAATGATAAATGTAAATGAGCAATATAAATTGATTATTCTAATTGGAATGGGTAAAGAGCAAGCAAATAAATTCTTAATCTAGATGCAATTGAACTAAATTAATAACAGGTAATTTAAATCAAAGTCTAATTATGTTAAAAGTGATTCCAGAGTTGGGGGTTTATGCATAAATTAATTGGGATTTATCTTGAGTATTCCAATTTTAAGGGAAAATAGAGTTTGAAGGTAATTGATTCTAAATCCCTTTGATATCTTTTTCAAGCAAACCAAAGTGTGTTTTAAAATAACCAAACCTACTTTCGTACGATATTTGATTAATTTAAAACCCATTAAGCTTTGTAACCAATAATTAATTCCTCTTAAAACACTAGTTTATTTCTAAATCTAGGTAATTTTAAGTTCCAATCCTTGATTATCTATCAATGACCTTCACCTTTTGGTTCTTCAATCAAAGATTAACACAATACCCAATAGGTACCAACATTAGGCAAGTAAATCAAGTACACAAGGAAGGAATCAAAACTCATTTATATAAAATATGGAAATAACCAGTCTAAATCCACAAATTAATCTAAAATATATTTTCCCAACTCTGAAATCCAAAGAGTTTACTCATTCATGTTGGTATTTACAAGAGAAATTGATGGAAAAGTAAAGAAAAACATGATAAGAGGACTAAAAATAGAAAAATCCAGGTAGAAGAACCCAAAACTCTGATTTCTGGAGCTTCCAGAGATGGTTGCAGCAGCTCATCTTCCTCAGAAAAATGGTGTCCTCCTCCTCTCTATCCTTTTAAATTTTTTTTCCTTTTGTTTCTTATTATTTCCTCTTTTGTCAAAAACTAGAAAATGATGCTTTTATATGGTCCCAAATGTTACGCTAAAAATAGATAAGAGCCAAGGAGTGGATAGGAAATGAGGTGTAGAAACATCCATGTCAGCAGAGTCATTCACGTTTTTGGGCAGTCTGCTTAGGGTACTGCTTACCCTAAGCAACTTCCTCAGTAACTTTCGGCCTATGGTTGCACTGTCTATTTAAGGTTAAGCAGACCCTCAGCAAATCTCGGCAGATTTGGAATAAAATGAGCTTTTTTGCTCATGCTTGACTTCCAGTTTGACTTGTGTTGCACCTTAAGCACTGCTGCTCACCCTAAGCAGGATCTCAAGCAATCTCGGCAGGTTTTGAGATGAAAGCTTGAATGTGTAGGATTTAAGCTGTCCTTGACTTGCAGTTTGCCCAAGCTTAAGGTTAAGCAATATCACATACTTTGAGTAGCATCATAAGCAAAGTCTCAAGCAAATTTAGGTTAACTTGATCTTTCAAGGCTTGATTTTTTCAACTTTCTTTCATGCTTAAGGAACTCTAAATTTCTTCAAATCACTTCCTAATGCACTCATTGACCCTCAATTTGCCCCAAAAACCTATTAAAAACAATAAAATTATAAAAATCAAATATAAAGTAACTAAAGTTAACAAACAAGCTAAAATAAAGCTGAAAACATAAAATATACTAAAATGTAATAGCAAAATGGATGCAAAACTACCCTAAAATGCCTATATGAAATGAGTGTAACAGTTTCATGGGCGGGCGCCCCTTATCCTAACCCAAAGCCTTGTGATACTAGTTTACTTACTAATTGTCTTTCTGCTGCACAGGTATGGTTGGCTTAAGTGAGGATGAGAGGAGGGCGCTTGCTACCAAGGTCTCCCAAAAAAGAAAGGCAAGAAGGGCCCCTTATTTTGAGCATTAAGCCCAGTTGGCTAGGGGCGAGGGCAAACCTTCTAGCACGCCCGAGGTGCCTCATTCTCTTGAAGTTACTGCAGCCACTAGGGATGTAACCCACCACCCCTCAATGCCTTTGCCACTGTCTTTCTTGATCCCTCCTCACCCGTAAGGTTTGGACATAGACTTGGTGAGGCATAGAAGTATCAAGGATAATTATGCCTTGACAGGGGTGTTGGCCAAGAAGCTACTTCTCTCGGATGACCACCTTCATTTTGACCTAGAAGATGATGATGATCTCATCCTAAAGATGGTGAACTATAATCTAGAGGCCTTATCTATGGCCCAGATGGTCTGGGAGAAGTTTAGATTATTAAAAGGAAGCTATGGGGAAATGCAGTCCCAGCATAACTTCATTAAAATGGTGATGGAAGAAGTTAATAGCCAAAATCAAGAGTTGAAGAAGTTGTTGGAGGAATCAGAGGGACGAGTGAGTCAGTTAGAGACTAAATTAGAGTCTGTCCAAGCTTCTCATTCCCTGAAAGTTTAGTAACTGCATGCCTAGATGAAGGTTCAGGAGGATCTTACCATGGACAAATTGGATTATACTTATCTAGACTTGCAGTCTGTGGTTATGGTAGGGTTATTTGAGAAGCATTCAAGTATTGATTTTGGTTGGGTGAAGGACTTGCTTCCTGGGGCTGCTGATTTTATTGCTTTGGGTGATGATAAGGAGGAAAGGGTGGGTGATGAAGCCGGTGGTGGCCAGCAGTGATTTTTTTCTATGTTGTTTTTCTTGGGCATTCACCCTTTATCTTGTTTTTGGGCATTCGCCCATTTTGTTATTTTATAATTGGGTGTTTGCCCGATCTATGAATGAAATGGACTTTCCTTGTTACTTCTTCATTTTGTCTTTTCTGATAATTTCATTGTTCTATTTTTGTGGGATTTGGGCAAGTAACTATACCACATATATTGTTTAATTAAAACTCATTTGTTAATTTGGGTGGATTAATGTTTTAAGGCAAGTAAATTCGACCCAATAGGCAGGTGGATGAATGCCTTAGTTAAGGTGGGCAAGTGAATTCGTCCACATAGGTAGGCAGATAAATGCCTTAATTAGGGTGGACGAGTGAATTCATTCCAGTAGGCAGGCAAAGAAACTCCTTAGGGTGAGGGAGTGAATTTGTCTTAGTAGGCAGGTAGATAAATGCCTTAGTTAGGGCAGGTAAGTGAATTTGTCCTGGCAGACAGGTGAATAAATGTCTTAGTTAGGGTAGGAGGGTGAACTCATCTCGATAGGTAGGTAAACAAATGCCTTAATTGGGGCAGGGGATTAAATTCGTCCTAGTAGGCAAGTGGATAAACGCCTTAGTTAGGGCGAACGAGTGAATTTGTCCCAATAGGCAAGCGGATAAATGCCTTAGTTAGGGCCCTTTTGTGGAGCAATCATAAATTAATCTTTTATTAAAAAGGGTAGATATAGACTATAATTGCCAAGTTACAAAATAAATATTATGTACTAATGGTTATTCTACTAGTAGAATTTCCTCAAATTGCTAATGTTCCAGAATCTTGGGACTGCTTTGCCATTTAGCTCAGTGAGTTTGTATGCTTTGGACTGATGATTTTAGAGACAAGATAAGGGCCTTCCTAATTCTTCTAAAGCTTTCCTGGTCCAGCTCTTCCTTAGGCTAGATCAGCTCATCTAAGGACTAGGTCTCCCACTATGAATGCACATCTCTTGACTTTTACGTTGAATGTCTAAACCATTTTTTGTCTCTTTAATTTTCCACTTAGTCTAGAGGGAATCTAAGGCCATTAAGGTCGGTTGCTTGCTTTAGCATTGTAGTTCTAATGCTAAGTACTTGAAATTCTGTTGGGATAACAATCTCTTCCCTATAAGTTAAGGAGAAAGGTGTTTTTCTCGTAATTGACCTCGGAGTTATTATGTAGGTCCATAGTATGCTAGGTAGCTCTTCTAGCCATCTTCCTTTCATATCATCAAATCTTTTCTTGAGACCTTACAGCATTATCCTGTTAGTTACTTCGGTCATACCACTAGTTTGAGGATGGTAAACTGAGCTAAATCGTAGATTAATCTTCCAGGATAAACAAAATTCTTTGAATTTCTTGCAATCAAATTGTTTGCCATTATTAGTGATTATTATGTTGGTAATCCCAAATTTGACAAAGATGTTTCTTTTACAAAAGTTGATTGTTTTATCAACTGTGATTTTGGGGGTTGCTTCAGCCTCTACCCATTTTGTGAAGTGGTCTATTACCACGATCACATACCTTTCTATCCTGCTACTTTTGGTAATGGCCCAATAATGTCGATACCCAACTGGTGGAAAGGCCAAGGGCTCTTAATGGTCGCTTGTTTTTCAGCTAGGGTGTGGGGGATGAAGTTGTGTTCTTGGCACTTGATGCAAGCTCATACTATTCATCCTTGGCAGAATGCTTTCTTGACAATTATTCTTGCTTCTTCATGGCTCCCACATATACCTTTGTAGATGTCTGTTAAAATATTTATCCCTTCTTGCTGGGTGATACACTTTAGCCAAAGTTATAGGTATGATCTTCGGTATAGCCATTCCTCTACAAGCCCATATCCCGATACTTTGCAAGCCAGTTTGGCTGCCTTAAGTGGGCTTTTTGACAGTATGCCATCAGTCAAGTAGTAAAATATTAGACTCATCTAAGTGTTTCCTATTTCAACTAGGAGGCTTTCTTCCTCATCAGTTGTTGGGCTTTTGATTTCCTCAAAAGGAATCGATTTGGTTAGGTATTGCTCTCTTGTTGCTACTAATTTGGCTAAGGCATCAGCTTTATTATTTTCCTCTCAAGGAATTTGGAGCATTATTACTTCCTCTCCTGCTAAATGAATTCCTGCAATGAACTCCTTTATCCTGGTATCATACTTTGCTAGGTTTTGATCTTTGACTTGAAATTTTCCTTGGAATTGGTTGACAACAAGTTGAGAATCAGAGTGTATTGTCACATGAGTGGCATTGACTTCCCTTGGAACCCTGAGTGCCATTAATAGGGCTTCGTATTTTACCACATTATTAGTGGCATGGAAGGTTAGCTTAACTGCGTATTGTAGTTTTATTTTGTATGGTCCCTCTAAAATAATTCCTATTCCTGCTCCTCTGTTCTCGAGGCGCCATCTGCCCATACTTTCCTCTCTTTCCTATGGTCCACTTGCTCTGGTTCGACTGGCATGAGTTTTGCAACAAAATCTGCTAGGGCTTGGCCGTTTAGTGCCGGTCTTGAACTGTACTGGATATCATATGAGCTAAGGTATATCGTCCATTCTACTACCCTTCTAGTTAGGGGTTAGCAATATTAGGTTTAAACTGAATAAACTAAACTGAATCGCCATAATTTGGTAATTCGATTCAGTTTTTAAGATAATTCGGTTCAGTTCGATTTTATATTATAAAATTTTCATTTAGTTCGATTATGTTCAGTTTTGAAGAGAAAAAATTAGTTAAACCGAATAAAACCAAATAGTTTTATTGATTTTTAAATTGATTTATTTTTATGGAGAATTTATGAATTATATGTAATTTTATATATATAAATTGTTTAATCATTGATTAATAGTTATTAGGTTCAAACCAAGGTTAAGATCAAACCAAATAACTTGAAAATCAAGTCTAAATTAAAAAATCAATAAAAAAATTCGATCAGTTTGAATCGAACCAAACCAAAATAGAACAGTTCAATTCGATTTGATTTTTTATCCATTTCGGTTGGGTTTGGTTTCTAAAATATATAATTTGGTTTTCATAATTTAATTCAATTTGATTCGGTTCGATTTGATTTGAACTAAATCCTCACCCCTACTTATAGTTGTGTCTGAGCAATGCAAGATTTCTCGTAATAGATAGTTGCTTCTGACTTCAACTGTGTGTGCCTCAAAGTAGGGTCTTAGTTTTTTTTGTTGATGTTAGAATAGCAAAAGCAAGCTTCTTCAAGGTGGGATGGTTTAATCTCCCCTTTTTAGTACTTGGCTTGTGTAGTAAATAGGAAATTGCTCTCCCTCTTCCTCCCTGACCATAATAGATCTAATAGTTTCATTAGTAATGAAAAGGTATAAATATGAAGTTTCACCTAGGCGGGGTGTGTCAAGGAATGGAGGTTGGGTGAGAAATTTTTTTAGTTCATCAAATGCTAATTAACAATCTTCTCCCCATTTGAACTGTTTCCTTACTTTCAAAGCTTTGTAGAAGGGAGGCATCTTTTGGCTAAGCACAACATGAAATGACCTAATTTAGTTATCTGCCCGTTGAGTTTCTGTACTTCTTTTATGCTTTTGGGTGATTTCATGTCAATGACTGCTTTAATTTTTTCTGGATTGGCCTCTATTCCTCTTTTTAATACTATGTATCCTAGGAATTTTCTTGCTTTAATCCCAAATGTACACTTTTCTGGGTTCAACTTTATTTCCACTTTGTCCAGGACATCAAATTCCTCTGCTATGTCTCTGGCATGGTCTTCCACCTTTCTACTCTTGATGATCATATCATCTACATATACTTGTACCACTTTGCCAATTAAATCCTTAAACATCATGTTGATTAGACGCTGGTATGTTGCACCTATGTTCTTTAGCCTGAATGGCATTACTCTACTGCAAAACACCCCATCATCTATAATGAATGCTTCTTTTTTTTTTTTACATCCCCTGGCTCCACTAATATCTGGTGATACCCAGAAATTGCATCAACTAATGAGCATACAACTTGTCCTACTGTGGCGTCTACCAAGCTGTTGATGGTGGAAAGAGGGTAGTGGTCTTTTGTGCATGTCTTATTGATGTCAGTGAAGTCTACACACATCCTCAACTTGCCACTATCTTTTTTGATAAGGATAATGTTAGTAACCCAAGTTGGGTATTAAAACTCAAATATTAGACCAGCTTCTTTTAGTTTTTTAAGTTCTTCTGCTATTGCCTTTTGTCTGTCTAAGGCAAATTTTCTCTTCTTTTGTTTGACTGGTTTAACAGAAGGATCAACATTCAATTTGTGAGTCATAACTGATGGATTAACACCCTTTACTTCTTCTAGGTTCCAAACAAAAGTTTGAATTCTCTAAGTTAGAGTTTGAATCACATCTTTTTTGGCTTGTCCTGTCAAAGTCGCTCCTAGTCTGACTTTCTTCCCTTCTTCAAATTCCACTACTGACACTGTGTCTGTTGGTTTAGGAGATTTTTTTTTTTTTGTTGCTCTAATAACTCAATGAGGAGAGTCATTTGGGTGATCAGCTTGGTTGACTATCTATAGCATTCCTATGCTGACTTCTGACTTCCTCTGCAAGTTGCTATTCCCCTAGCTACAAGTAATTTGAGGCATAACATTCCCATGTTGATTGTTATTCCATAATCACTTAGTATTGGTCTCCTGAGGATGGCATTGTAAGAGAATGGGATGTTCACCACAATAAACTCAGTGTATAGTTCCCACTTGTGCTTTTCATCTCCCACTACTACTGTGATGTTGGCCGTGCCTACCACTGGTATTGACTTGTCTCCCAAACTAACTAAAGGGTAAGGGACCTTGGATATATTTTTTACTAGGAGCCCTAACTTCTCATACACATCCAAAGCGAGAGGGTTAATCAAGCTTCCAGTGCCTACCATGTCACACCTTACCCCTCTGTAAGGCATAACATGATCCCATAGAATACTTAATGAACTACCGAACTTCACCTACCGATAACTCATTAAGCACCCTACAAGAGATTTTAAAACAATTTCTTACTTTTGGTAAGTGGTGGGCATTTCTAATAAGTATTTAAAACATGTACTTAAGTGAAAAGCTAGTTGGAAATTTTGGCCCATTTTATTTTTTCGCAAATTTTATAAAAATTTTGACAGAGTTTCCTCTGTATTTTGAGAAAACCGTTCTTCAAATACCTGTAAAAAGCACTTCTAAAAATTTTTCTCAACCACAACTTCAATTTCACAATCAAACTCTATCAATTTCAATAATTCCACAATCATTTCATTTGAGACAAAACAATTTATATAAATCCTTACAAAATTCACATCAAAAGAAATACAAACTAAATTTTATTACAAACTTCATATAAATTTTGTACAAGCTGCTCAAGACCCATTTACATGTCCATACCTTTATATGCAATACATAAATCAAAATAAATATTTACAGGCAGGGTATAAATTATACCCGAAGACTTCAAGATGATAGCTCCTCACACCTCAGCAGCTCAGTCTGCTGCTCTTCTAGTCTCTGTATCTGTGACAGCAATAGAAGCTATCGCTGAGTACTAGGACTCAGTGGTACACAACATACTAAAATAATCTTTATGCAAAAATAGAATCACATTTATTCAAAAATTTGACTAAACATGAGCATTAAACACAAAACATGAATTATGAGATTTTAATGCAAACCAAGTTTATTTCAAAGTATCAAAACACATTTCATAAAACCCACAGATAGATCATGCCATTCGAAACAAATAGAATCTCAATAGCCAGAGGCTAAAGAGAAATCATATCACAAGGCTAGCTAGCTCAAATATATGGATATCCATTCACATCCTCTTCTACTGGCACACCTCAACACTTCTCCAAAGAAGGAATCAAAATTCGAAACTAATTACCCCCACTAGTCGTGCTAGTGAGGTGTTCAAATATATGGTCATGACACTGTGGTTTCAAAACTTATCTTAACATTTTGCTAAACATTGTCATTTCAAATATACACAATAACTTTCAACAATTTAAGTCAGAACATCATAGCTAATGTCACAAATAAATTCTCAATAATTCAAAGCAAATGTAAAATACATATTTCATTCACTTTATCAATACATTTTAAAGCATAGTGATGTTGTGCACAAACCTCAAATGAGTCGCCTATTTGCCTTGACTCGACTCCTCGGGTTCTGTCCCGGTGTTCTTTTCAACTGAAACACACAATTTTATAGTGTTTCAGTACCATAATTTAACATAGATCCAAAAATAAATTTAACTTCGCTTTTACCTAGTTCTAACGTACTAAATTCGACGCTCTTGAAACTTTGTGTTTCGGGTTACTATTCACTGCACTATTCAAGTCAAATAGTTGACTTTCTAAGGCTTAATAGGTATGGGAACTCTAACTTCATCCACATACCACATTTTGATCACTAAACTTGTTGTTTTTGGTCGTTTACTCAAAGCTTAGGTCGTTTAGGCAAAATTGCCAATTTTCGGTTTTGGAGTTCTAAGTTGCACTATTCCATTGGTCAGTCTATTGTTGGAATTTGGCAAAACTTCCTTCATAGAAAATGTTCCTTATTGTCTTAAGTGTATTCTCATTTTTGGATCACCCCAATTGGAGTTTTGTAGCTCAAGTTATAGCCAAAATAAGATTACTGTTCACGTGCACTGTTCATGCTGAGATTTTGGGTTCTGGCAGATTTTGATCCAATTTGGTCAGTAATTTGATTAAGTTAAGTTCATAATTTGGTCTAAATTTCTTCATATGAAATGTTCTACTATGTCTTAGGTTTCCATCGGTTCAAGAATCGCCTAAATCGGAGTTTTGTAGAGAGAGTTATAACCCTTCAAACATTACTGCTCAATATAAATTCTGCAGAGTTGCAGGTTTGGTAACTCAACTTTGCTCAATAATTTGAATGGGTTAATGGCATAATTTGGGGTGGTGTTCTTCATAACAGTTTTAGATATATACCTTATCTAATTTCTGGTAAAATTTCAGGTCAATTCGACCTTCCTAGCTCGAGTTATGACTTACTATTCATTTGGTCAGTTTGGTGCAGTGGCAGCCTGCTCTCATTTCACTTTGGTCAATTTGTTCACCCAGTTTTGGTCAGTTTTTGGGCATGGTTCCTTAATGAAAATTGTGCTCTTTTATGTCTATTTTCATCCCCAATTTGTGGCATATCAATTGGACTTGTAAAATTTGAGTTTTGGTCCTTCAAAGTGGATTTGGTCATGCTGCCAGCAGCATGACCATTGGACCTACGAATTTGGTTTTCATTCCAACAATTCCCACACATCTCTTTTGGTCATTATTGACCATTTTTCATCTCACAATAAACCAAAGTCATCATTTACCAATTTCTTAAATTTTCTCCCAAAACCCTAAGGGTCAAGAACCCTAATTCCTCAATTTTCTCAATTCATGAATTCTAAGTGTACAAGTCTCACTTACTTACTCCATCAAGCATGAGTACCTTTTTAATTCTAACAATTTCTATCAAACCCTAATTAATTTCATGCAGACCAACTTTCATAAAGCTTCATACATGAGTGATTTCTTGAGTTTCTATGTAATTTGCTACTTATTCAAGCTCATTTCTATGCATTTTACTCAAATTAAGTTAGAGAGAGGGACTTACTTGTTGAGCAGAATTTGTAATTCCAAATCCTCACTTCTTTTTGATCCTTCTTATTTCAAATCTCTCTATCAAAGCCAAAGAGCAAGACCTTACTTTGGTGAGTATGAAATTTGTGAAGGAATAATAGGGTTTAAGAAGCTTAAATGACCATTAATGGAGGAAATTGAAAAGAAAAAGAAAGAGAAAAGAAAGGGGAGCCGGCTGAATTTTTTTAAAGAAGAAGAAATGACTTTTCCTTCTAATTTTTTAAGTATTTTAAGTGAAATTTTATGTATTTGACTTGGTCAAAAAAGTTGGGAAATTAAAATTGATTTTTGACATCACAATGATGTCATCCACATGATGCAATAAACATTTTTCTTTTCTTTTTCAATTTTCTTAAATTTCTTATTAGTTCTTTAATCTAATCCTTGATTCCGAAATATTCTTTTCTCCGATTTTATTTGACAGTTAGGTCAGGAGTCAGCTCTCGGGGTCAATTGACCAAATTGCCCCTCGCCGGTTCATCCCGGTTTGCAAATAATTTCATATTTCTTTCAGTTCCTTGACCTAATTATTTGACTGACTTAACAGTTCTTTTTCATGATTTTCTCTTTTCCACTGTGTCCATAAGGGTCCTAAGGACCGCAGCGTCACTTTTTACGGTTCGAAATTTGAGTTTAAAATGACTTCGCAGTCGTTCCCGAGGAGGTCACCCATCGCTGTGACTCTCGGCTCGTTTAACTTCTTATGTTCTGTTTTTCTTGTTTATACTTAACTAATTGAACATTACTAATTATTTGTGTTCATGGCTTCTCTAATTGACTTAAGTGTGGTTT